>NW_010156195.1:0-29096 GCF_000695765.1 Mesitornis unicolor
GGCCGTTGCAGAGGGCGTTGTGGGACCTGCCGGAAACAATGGAAACTTTCTCCTGCGCCGAGGGTGCCGCTGCCTCCTGGCCTGCCCCGCCGGTGCTGCTAGAGGATGTGGGTGTGCGAGGTTAGCGCTGTTCTTCGGGGCAGCCACTTAATTTGCTTATTTTAGCAGAAACGAGCTGCTGGATGTAGAAGGAAAGTAGATCGTGCGCACGGAAAATGCCTCAAAGGGACAAGTGTTGTCAGACTGACCACCATCACCATGGATGCTGCGAGCCAGGTACAGTGGTGTGTGGTGCTTTGGTTGTTTTACTTATCCACTTCCTTAAGAGCTTGCAGAAACTGTTAAGATGTTGTAAATGTGCATCATTAATGACAGTTTTGGATATTAAAAAGTTTCTCAATTTTGTTTGGAAATGTCTTTTTGATATCTTTGAACTGTCACGTTAAAATTATTCCAGTAAGATAATTTCTCATTTCCTGCAGGATGTGCAATAATCCCCAAGCCCTCACATGGGCATTGTGTACAGTGAGCAGAGGAAGGCAACAAGCTGTGTAAATCAACAGGTCTTTTTGTTTCCAGAAAGTGTGATATTCTGAATTTTTTGTAAAATGATGTTTCTGGTAATCTCTTACATTCGGTGTTTAGGTTTTTACTTTACTTCTTCTCTGGTGGCCTCTGATGAACTTGAAGATCTTATTCTCAGAGGAGAAAAAAGCCCAAATGAGTCACATAGCAGTACACTGGAAGGTGCCATCAATGGAAAATATGAAGGTTCAGCCAACTTGCTAGATGTTTGCAGTTGTTTTGCCTACTGTTGTAGTTGGTAGCCTAAAAGGAAATTTGTTTCCTTCCTTGTTGCCTTGTTGTAGAGTTTATTTGGCTGCTTTCACTTGTGTTTTGAAAAGAAAGGTGTCAGTTTGGGGAATTAATAGTTGAAAACATAAGCTTGACAACTTTAATAATGCTCCTTTAATGAAATGTAATTTGAGAGTGGGTATTGTTCGTTCAGTAGAAACATTTTCTTTATGTTTAAGGTGAAATGGTTTTGAGTTGTTCTAATGCTTTAAAAAAACTAAAATACTTTTCTTGTCTTACAAATAACAGTGATGTGTTATGTCTGCTTCACATATGTCACTCCTTGATGTCAGTGGGTGTTGCACATGCATATTAGAGGCAGTATGCAAACCAAAATATACTGTTTTGAAGAACAGGGAATAGGCTAGTCGTATACAATATGTCATTGTGTTAGAGATCCCCAAACGATTAGCTGATTTGTAATGGTTGTTGTGTGTTCGTATATATAATAGAATATTATGGGGCCAGCATAGTTGAGTGGAGTGTTCATTCTATCATTCTTTTCTTAGACTGCTTTTCTTTCTAATGTTCTTTTCAGCTTGAATTTACTTGTAACCTTACATCTTTTAGAATAACTTTCTTGTCAAAATGTGTTTAATGCATTTGCACTTAATATCTTGAAATAGTTTTACTCTATGTCTCTACTGCTCTTTGTCAAAAATAAATTTCTTGGAGATGTTCAATACTTCACTTAGAAATGGAAACCTTACAGTGGGGTTAAAAATCAAACCAAATGAATAAGGTAGGAGCCAATTTATTAACAACTACAAAGCTAATTATTTTTTCAATAAGAAACTAACAAGAAGACCTAAGTAATGATTTTGCAAACACGTGCTTGAATAAGTGCTCTTATTCATTTGAATTTGGCTTTTCCTCTGGGTAAAGCTTAATTGCTGTATGCATATACAGCAGTGGAAAGATACTAATTTTCATATGCATAAATACTGCATATTGGAATAACTAATAATCATCCTGATCAATAAATGTTTTGGTTTCAATAGATTTTACAGTGATTGTGACATGGAATGAAACTTCAGAAATAAGATATTACTTCAGCAATGTTCTTGAACTAGAAACATTTCTTGAATGTGATTTTATTGGTTAAAAATGTTATAATAGCTATTTTTGGTATATACTACATAGTTATGCATGTGCTTTTTTCTGATAATTGCTACTTGAGGCTTGGATTCAGTGCGTAGGTGTGTATTAACAACATTGTAATAACAGTACACTGTGAAGTACAGTATTTGGCAATGTTTTTTTGTGCATCCGTTTCAGTTTGAACGATGCAAGTCACATAGATTGCTTTAATTGACAGGAATTTCTAGTGAGTTAATTTGGTTTTATATATTTATATGTTTTCATGTTTGATACATGTAGCTCTGAATACGCTTTCTTTAAATAGCCAAAATGACAGCAAACTGTCAGTGGGTATCATGGCTTGAAAATTCATTATTGACTGTTTCTTAATGTATGTGAAAATTTTTGAGTAGGGCAACTTCTACTGTAGTACTGGCTGTTCTATTTTGCTAGTTTACTGTATGCACAGAAAATCCATAACTTAATAAAAATCACCTGAGTGTTCTCTAATGGCTTATTATACTTTTATATATTTCAGTACATCTCTTGGAACCTGGTGATCCTCCATTATTACAGCAGCCTCTGCAAACGTCAAAATCCGGTATTCAACAAATCATTGAGTGTTTTCGATCAGGTATGAAACTATGCTTGACTCTTAATAAGTTTATTACCTTGTTATAAGAGTTATTTATATTTAGTATATTAAAATATCCAACATCTATCTTTCTGCATATTTGTGAACTATTTGTAGGTTTTTGGAATTAGGTGCTGTTCCTTTTAATAATAAGCGTTTTCATGTAAAGTAGTGATGATACAGCTCCTACTGTGTAGTTATCTGTCACAGAATCATTAAGGTTGGAAGAGACCTCTAAGATGATCAAGTCCAGCTTTCAAAAACCTTAACTTAGTGTGTTGTTCTGCTTTGGGTCTTCTCTCCTGCTGTTACTGAGTTTGTCCTAAAACTCCTGAGATGAAGAGAAAATGTAGTGTTTACCTTGAACTTTTTAGAATTGCTTTATGATGTCACTTTTAAGGCGTTCCTTGATTGTGTTGCGTAGTCACAATATGTAGCAGTGAACCTAAGAATAACAACTGAGCATTTGGGTGAGCATGCCAGAGATGATTGAAACCTTTAATGTTTTCTAGCTGTTTCTATGCTTCTGATGTGGCAAACCAAATGTTTTATTTTCACAACCCTTGGTGCAATAACACAGCAGTTATTATGAAAATTAAAGTGATGTCTTTCATGCTACTATCTATATGTTTCTAGATTTTTCCACATTAAGCTATTATATATATGAAATATTTCATGTATAAATCATTGCTGCTGTGTAACGAGATGCATGTTGGGACTGAGTCTTGTGAAAGAGCACAGTATTTAAGCTCTCCACTAGCATTTCAACAGAAAGGAAGGAAAGAAGGAAAACTGAATGTGAGGGTTGTTGTTAGTAACTTTTTTAGTTTGTGTGAAATTGCCTGAGGCCTCAGATGTTGCAGGCTGCTTTCAGTTGAAGCAGGTAAAGCAGGTAAATGAAATCTCTACTGTTAACAGCAGGAACTAGTTGCAAGTGCCCTGTCTCTTGGCTACTTCCAGATTGTCCTCACTGACAGGTGTTAAACTGATAGTTTACCTTGCCATCTCCAGTCAAGCACCCTCAAGTACCTTTCCTGCACCAGGGAAGTTGGACAGAAGGCAAAAGGACTTAGACTAGGGTGGTTAGTTTTGAACAAGCAACATTTCAACTATTTTGATTTTTGTGGTAAGGAAATAGAGATTAAAGCCAGAGTATTGTCCATAACTATTTAAGCAGTTTTAGGAGAAGCTCCTGTTCTCCAAAGCATTAAGAATAACAGATGAATTTGAATCTAAATGTTTTTTCTAAAGGCCTAAACTTTGGTATTTCTGCCAGAGAAGTATTTGTAATAACCATGTTCTGTACTGATTTCTTGTGACAGGGATGTTATTCTAGCGTCAGCATTTACAAATATTAACAGAATTTGATAAGTTATCACACGCCCCAGTTAGATGTAACTACAAAATAGAGAAGGCTTCAGTAAACTGGAGGCAGCATGTGCTGGCAGAAGACTGACAGCTCATTGCCACAATTTGCAGTTGGTGAAGAATGAGAAGATGATTATTTCTTTCTCTGCCTGCTGTGTCCACAAAACCAGTGCATGTTTTAAATTTATTTGCCGTATCCCAGAGTCCCTAAAGGCCTACAATTTAATTCAAAAGGACCAATTATTTTTTCACTCGCATGAGTGAAAAGGTTCATAGTTGCATAAGGATAGTTTGAAGCCAGACTGACTACCGTGTCATCTAGTCTGACCTCCAGTATGTCATAAATCCTTTAATCTCATCTTGTAATTCTTAAGTCCAATAATTTGGATTAGACAAAACCATTTCAGTCCTGAATGGAAAAAGACTGAACTATCAGTGTAATGAGAGGGAGAATGAAGGACTTTTGTATGTCTTGATTGGGAAATAGTGGAGAATTAGATGACTTTGGGAGAGGGATTTGTGGCTAGGAAGTGCATCAACTACACGGCCAAATTTTGGTTTATTGTGTGCTATCACTGAATTGGAGGCCATGTCCGTAAGCACCACATCTACATGTCTTTTAAATATCTTCAAGGATGGTGACTCAGCCACTTCCCTGGGCAGCCTGTTCCAATGTTTGACAACCCTTTTGGTGAAGAAATTTTTCCTATTTGATCTAAACCTCCACTGGTGCAATGGGAGACTGTTTCCTTTTGTCCTGTCACTTGTTACTTGGGAGGAGAGACCAACACCCACCTCACTACAATCTCCTTTAAGACAGTTGTAGAGAGCAGTAAGGTCTGTTGAAAGAGCAGTGAGAGGAAAAGACAAGAGGCTAGGGTTGTGGCCTGGGAAAGGCACAGGAGGAGACACAAACTGGAAGGTGGCCTCAAGTAGTCATGCTTGGGGCCGATTTTCAAACAACTGTTGAAGACACCGTGCTTTGCTAAAACTCAGTTGTAAAAGATTTTGTAGCACTACTCTTACACCAAGAAATAAAAAGTTGTCTTGGTAAGGCCCATTCGTATGAACTATTAGTTGTTATGAAATTATTGGTATTTGAAAGAGTTTGGTTTAGGAAATAGCTCTGCAGTGTGACTCTGGGTTTGATCTTTAAAAGGAATTCTTAAGAGAAATGTCTTTGATGACAGAAAACTTGAACTTCTACTTCAGCTTGAAGAATGTCTTGATGCTGTTTCAAAGTTGTCTGATACTATTTATTCTTAATCCAATTTCATTATTTTTTTCCTTTTGGACTAATTTTGCTTAACTTTGCTTTATTCCGTTATAAGAAAAAAGTCAAGATAGAGAAATAAACTGAATTCAGTTATCTAGCATTTTTTTCCAGTTTGGAGGGGCTAAATATTAATCATTTGGTAATGCATTGCTAATTGTACATGTTACGTTCATAGTTTTTGTGAGATGAGAAATAAAGGAGTGAGTTTGTAGTGTAACGTAAACTCCAAATCCTTTAGTTGTTCAAGCGAAGCAGGACCTGGAATACATCAACAATGCTAGATGAAACTGTATCTTTGTGGTGTTTTGTTTTTGTCATGTTTTTTTTTGTTTGGTTTTTTTTTAATACACAATGTATAATAGTCTGGAAAACCTCCATGCTTTGTCACACTGCCTTTGTTTTAATATGAAAGTTTCCAACTTAAATGATAAGTATTTTCCTTTCAGCAGACTGAAAATGTCTGCAGTTCTACTTCCTTGCCTAAGCATCTTCATCTTGATCTTGGGTCACATGTCTAGATGTAGTAACATTTCTGGACCTGTTAGTTATTCTTTTTGTTTAATTGTATGCTTTGTAGTTTTTTGCCTTGCCAAGTGCTATTTTTGTGTGAAATAGCTGTATATATCTTGCTTTCTTAGCCCTGCTGGATAAGCTTAAAGAAAAGAATACTGCAGGCCTCTTTAAATGCTCTAGGTGTTTATTCTTTCTTGTTGGGCAATTGTATTGCATGTAGTATGGACTCATTCCTAATGTTAGCTGTTAGTTTTTACCATAAATCATTGCGTTTTCCCTGTAATGTGCGTAGTCCTTGACTTTCTTTTTTTTTCCCCCCGAACTAGGGTTGTTTTCATAATGAAACTTGGAGTATGTATCATGAACTTACAGTGCAATGAAGTAGCATTAACAAAAGATAAAAATGCTGTTATAGTTGTTTTAAAATGTTTCCACTTTCATGGAAAGATGTGAATTAAAAGATGAAAAGAAAACCTTCTTTAAGTGTAATGTTTCTTTTATTTCAGGAACGAAACAACTTAAACATATCTTGTTAAAAGATGTGGACACCATTTTTGAGTGTAAATTGTGCCGGAGTCTCTTCAGAGGATTACCAAATTTAATTACTCATAAAAAGTTTTACTGCCCTCCAAGTCTCCGGATGGATGACAGTAAGTCTTGCTAATTGAAATATTTAATAAAGCTGTCTGAAGCTGAGACACTTATCTTTCTGTACCATTTGTACAAACACTAGAAACACAATTCAATAGTAACGTATATGTGTCACTTTCATGGTAGTAAAAAAACTACAGCACTGACTTAATATGCATTAATAACTGAGACCCATGTCAGTGCCATAATTTGATAACTAACTAATGCATTCAACCTTTTAATGAACAGCATCGCTGTTAACGCTTTTTATACCTACTTCCTCTTTTTCTTTCCTGTCTTTCCCCATTTACTGTGAGAGATACCAAAAAGTGTATGCCAAAGAACTGGGAAATGAATCTCATAGAAAAGTGTGGATCTAATGAGACTTTTTGGTTTTAGATCAGCGTAGCTCTGATGGACTTCAGCTGGATCCTGTAAAGTGGCTTGGATCAACATCCATAATTTTCTCCTGTACTTGGGAAGTGCTCAGTGTCATGGACACAGTCCTTCAGTCTTACTCATGAAACACAGACTAAAAGTTCACCCTTTTCTTTAGGGAACTGTGCTTCAGTAATACTCTTTCCTACTGCCTCACCTCACCTGACTGTATGCTGCTTTAAGATATTCAGTGTGATCATGCCTAGCCTACTGCCTTTATCATAGAAATTAAACTTCATAATTAAAAGAAACCAACTGAAATGATGAGGAAAAAATAAAGTAGTGTATTCTTATGGAAAAAATAAATTATTAAAGTCTCATTCCAGTAATTACTTTGTTGAATTTAGTAAAGCTGAATAATTTGGAAATGTGCCAGCATTCAAAAACATATTGTAAAGCTTTCTAATTATCTTGATCTTTTGACTAGATTAACAGGAGTGCAATGAGGATTTTTCTTTCCTGATTAGTGCCTTCCTGCCTCAATATTTCAAAAATTAGGAACCAACAAAGATTTACATAGGCGATTCTTTCTGCACATTTTGTGAGCTAGTGTTGTGAAGGAGAAGGTAACAAGATTAGTACTGTCACCTTCCTTAAATGAGTGTGCTTGGCCAATTGCAGGGAGTCACAGAGCTCTGTGAAAAGACATGAGCTGTGTTTTCAAAGCAAGGTTAGAAGTGCATCTGACTTAGATGCAGAAGTTTCTAAGCAAAGTAAGAATACCCTGAGTAGGAACTTCCTGTCCAGCTCCTGACATTCTAGTCTTCATTTAATTTGCTGATTAGCTTTTATATTTCACTGCTCTAGGAGGGGTGCAGATGAAAAGAATACTGCGATATGCTCTGAATAAAATTATATAAATACTATGCTTTATGTAAAATTGAGTATGATGATTACTGAATAAAGTGGGACGATATTTTTTTGTTTTCTTTTGTTTTTCTCAAAAGAAAATTAAAAGGTACAGAGCAAAGAGGTAAGAATAACAGTTCAGGATCTCTATAGTGAAAAATTCCAAAGACTATTCCCTGACAAGTTTTTTGAGATGTATTCTGTTAGTGTATTCATTAAATGGTCTGAAAAGGTGCTATAAAATAGGAAGGAGCTTTTACCCTTGATAAAAATTATATAGATTTGAAACTGACTGCGAAAGGTGTTAAAAATTCAGTGTTAAAAGATGGGTTCTGAGCACCAAAACAGCACATTTCTTGTACTGACACTCTTTTCATGTATTGCTGGCAGTGTGGAAGGAACAAATCTAAGTGTGGGTTTTTAATTAGCTGTTACCAGGAATCACATCTTCAGATTATTGTGGATAAATTTGAACTGTATCATCTCGGTGCCTCACCTCTTAGCTTTTAGTTATGCCAGTGCAGGTGCCTAGCGTATTGTGATAGAAACTAGATCACTGAACCAATTTGATGTTGAAAAGCATGATACTAACTAGGCCTGTAAAATCACAAATGGCATGTAGGTAAATGGGAGCAATCATTTGTTTTTATTTTTTTATCATAATACAAACACTCTGGGATATCCAGCAAAATTGCCAGACAGTAAAATTATGAGCATTTCTGGTAAAACAAACAAAAAAACCCACCACTTACCATTATGGTAGCCAAGAATGTAAATGCTTTAAAAGCATTTGAATAATCTTTTTGGAATCTAGGCGTATTGAAACAGTACTTTAAAGGCAAACTTCAACTTGGAAAGTTTACTGGCATCAGACAAACAAGGAGAATCCCTATATTCATCTTTCTTATTTTTTAAGTCTGCTCCAACATGTTATCAGGGCAGAACATAGGATGAACCTTTGGTGAACCTCAGTGAAGTTATTCTTAAAATAACTTATTTGGCTCAGCTTTTATTGTTTTGAGAAATTAGTACATTTTTTTCCTCTGAATAATACAGGATTTTTCTGTCCTTAATATTTACTATTTTACTCTATCTATGAGCCTATTAGCTTTGGTATTACGAAAAGCTTTCCCTGCCCCAGAAGTTAAGTTCTTTCTTACCTACTTATCTCTTCATGCAGTGCTCAGGTTACACAGACACTTCATTCTTTCTTAAGGACTGTTCAGAATTCAGAGAAGATCTTATTTCCATAATTAGGTTCCCTTATTGAGAATGCCCATTTCAGCAGTAGGAAAATCAGTTTATAATGATACTTCAGGTTTAGTTACACACCTGCAGAACGAGCTCAGTCATATGCTATTTTTTTTTATTTTGCAATTGATACAGATTTTTAAAGAACAATTTAATTCCAGGCAAACTAATTTTTAGGTTTGGTGGCTTTCATATTAGCACACTAGAAAGGTGTACTTCCAATATTGGCTTTTAATTAAAAAGTTGCTTGTAGTGATGTGATAAAAATGATCACTCAGTCTCTAAGTATAAATTGTCAGAAAAATAGTACAAAACCAGGATTTATACAAATTAGATGACTGAATTGATACAGTGGTTAAAAGATACTTTGATATTTAAGTAGTTTGAAATCACCAAATAATAAAAATACCTTTGCCTCTTTTCACAGACCTCCCAGATGTAAATGATAAACAGAGTCAAGCCATAAATGACCTCCTGGAAGCTATCTATCCAAGAGTAGATAAACAAGAATATATAATTAAATTGGAACCTATAGAAACTAATCAGAATGCTGTATTTCAATATGTATCAAGGACTGATAGCCCAGACGAGAACACAGAAAGCGGTAGTACCCCTGATCAAGCTCCAGTACAGATACAGGAGCCCAGCACTGAGCAACCCAAGACTGTTTCAGCTCCAGCCCCAGTCACAGCTGGGGAGGCTGTAGAATTACCTCCTGCTGATCCCGTTACAAACAAGGTGATACCTACTCCTGAAGAACAGCCTCCAGCAGTAAATCCTGAGTTGGACTCTCTGGATAATTCTGATTTTGGCCACCAGTTGATATGTTGCCTTTGTAGGAAAGAATTTCATTCCAGACGCAGTGTACGCCGGCACATTCGAAAAGTGCACAAAAAAAAGATGGAAGAGCTAAAGAAGTACATAGAAACAAAAAAGAAGCCAAATCAGTGCTCTGTGAAAGGACGAAATAAGAATGTTCTTGTAGCATTAGGTAGAAGTTGTCCTGTATGTTATAAATCATTTGCTACAAAAGCCAACGTAAGGAGGCATTTTGATGAAGTTCATAGAGGATTAAGAAGGGATTCCATTACTCCTGATATAGCTACAAAGCCTGGGCAACCTTTGTTCTTGGATACAGTTTCTGCTAAAAAATCTTTTAAGACCCGAAAACAAAAGTCGTCTTCAAAGGCTGAATACAATTTAACTGCATGCAAATGCCTTCTGTGCAAGAGAAAATATAGTTCGCAAATAATGCTGAAAAGGCACATGCAAATTGTTCACAAGATAACTCTTTCTGGAAAGAACTCTAAAAGAGAGAAAGGACCCAACAATACTGCCAATGGCACAGAAATAAAAGTAAAAGTTGAACCAGCAGATTCTGTAGAACCTTCACCCCCTTCCATTGCCCTTTCTCCACAGAATGAATTAAAGGGAACAAATCATTCAAATGAGAAAAAAAGCACACCGTCAGCACAGAAAAATAAAGTTAAACAGGACACTGAAAACCCTAAATCAACTTCTAAATCAGCTACTAAATCAACCTCTAAATCAACCACTAAATCAGCTTCTAAATCAACCAATGCATCTGCTGCAGGTGGCCAGCAAAAAACCAGAAAGCCAAAACTTTCAGCTGGCTTTGACTTCAAGCAGCTTTACTGTAAACTTTGTAAACGCCAATTTACTTCTAAACAGAACTTGACAAAACATATTGAATTGCACACAGATGGAAATAACATTTACGTTAAATACTACAGGTGTCCGCTCTGCTCTTACGAAACGCGCCGCAAACGTGATGTGATAAGGCACATAACTGTAGTTCATAAAAAGTCACCGCGCTACCTTGGGAAAATAACTGCAAGTTTAGAAATTAGAGCAATAAAAAAGCCAATTGATCTTGTTCTAAATAAGGTGACAAAAAGAGGCCCTCAGAGGGAAGAAACAAAACAGATTGTTTCAAAACAGGATGTCACCTCTAATTCTCCCAATAAAAAATATGAAGGAGCTGATGTTGGCATAGAAGTAAAAGTAACAAAAAACTTTTCTCTGCATCGATGCAATAAATGTGGGAAAGCATTTGCCAGAAAAGCTTTTCTAGAACATCATAAGAAAACCCACAAAGCAAATGTATCTCATTCACCTGAAGAAAATAAAACCAAAGGCAGAAGTACAAGATCTAAAGCTGTTGTCTGGTGAGGAAACAAAAAGTGTTTTGTCTCTTTATTTTTAAGAAACAAAACAAACCCACTGCCTTTCACCTACTGTTGTTGATTTATTGCCGAAAACATGCTTTTTTATAGATTTTATGGTGTAGTGGCTTAAAATATTAAGGTAGATGTCAGGTTTGTTTATTAAATTTTGTTTTTGGTATTTTGGAAATGAATTAATTTCTAAATTTGTCATTGTAGGAAGTTGGAATAGACTATAGATTAAACTGTACCGAGTCAATTCTTTAAATTGTCTTAAGGCATCTGTTGTAATCAAGCTAATATACGTACATTTCTAAATTAGTAATTTTTAAAAATTAACAATACTTTTGTATGGTTTGAATAACTTAACCTCTTCATTAACTTCTCTGTGACCCAGTTGAAGAAGTACTAAAGGTGCTACGGTAAAAGCTGTTGACAGAAAAAATCTTTATGAATTTACTGAAATTATCATGCATGCTTTTTTTTATTTTAATGTGTATTATCATTGCCATGTCAACAAAAGGGCGTAGGACAGTTTTTTTGATTGTAATTTGGATGTTTAATTGCTTTGATTTAAAATCAGTATGAATTAGGTGCCTACAAACACCTTTAAAAGCATCAAATTTAGGATTTTATTCTTTTAATGCTTATTTATATAAGCACAGGTTTGGAGACTTCAAGTCATTTATCTTTTAAAGTGTTTGAGTCTCTTGAAGAATTTTTGTTTTAAGCCTAAATACATACAGAAATCTGGCGATTTCTGGTGGTGAATTGCCACCCAGCTATGTTCAATTGTAATCTGGTGCTTTTGTGACTTTGTAACAAATCCTGGCTAAGTGGGATGAAACTTCAAAAACAAACTGAGCTGGACCCTGAATTACACTGAATTTAAGAGAACAAATGACTTCTGCATATTGATCAAGAATTAAAAACTTAGCCTTATAAATTATTTATATTGCATCAGTTAAAACAGAATTGTATGGGTAAACTCAAAGTATTAATTTATTCCCATTTCTCCTCAGGTAGAGATGTTCAGAAAGTTTGAAGTTCATTTGAATGAAAAAGACTATTTTGTTGTTGGAACTGCTAATCTGTTGATAATGGTACTATGAGGAGGAAATATTTTCATAAACTACTGTTTTCTTACTAAATTAATGACCATTCTGACTGCTCGTAGAATAGTGCCTTTTTCTAGAACACTGAAGTAGTTGAAATCCACATGTGCTTCTAAATTAGCAGCTATCTGTATGCAGTTGAGGTTTGGTAGAGTATAGAACAAACTTCCTGAAATTAAAACAAGTACAGAGGCAAGTTAATGGACAGCAGCTTTGGAAGAAGACTTTTGTTCCTCATTTAGGGAATTGGAGAGCTCATTGTGCATACTGGTCCTCCCTTGTAGTGCTAACTGATGAACAGCTCTGACTTCTTTGTGATATCCTGCTTTGGCAAATGTGTTATATACTGTTTTAAATTTATTACAAGTGAATGTATAAGAGCAAACAATGTAGTGTATATTGGCTGAACTGTACTAATTTTTAGTATTTGCCATAACATCAGTTTGTTCATATTGACTAATTTCCCCGTTCTGGGACATTCTGAATTTCACCATACTGAAGTTGCTTCAAAGATCTCTATTTTGTTTCTGTATGTGATGCATAGGACAACTTTGTAAACATTTAGGAAGTTTACAAGAACATCCACATTCCTCTATTCTTTAATTTTTAAAAAAAATTATACACAAGCACTTTAATGATAGTTGCAGTTTATTTTTTCAGTTTTATTTTTTGAAAAATCAACACACTAATGTTAATATGAAGGTAGTGAATATTTGCTGATGTATTATAGACAGACAATCTGTGCACAACCACTTATAATGTTAGCTTATTTCATTAAATATTAATAAAAAGGGAGGATAGTATGGGAGAAACTCAAAATATTTTTTTCTCTCGAGATCATGTATGACCACTATAGGTAGCACTTGACTTTGTATCACTTGGAAAACGTTTTAGATCCCTTTTTTAACATTTTAATCAAGATTGTAGTAAAGCAGCCGCATGCCTACCATTATGAAATTCTTGGCAGGATTCATGCGTCAGTGGTTTGGGTGTTTTTTTTTCCTGTTTCGTTTTGGTTTTTCTTTTTTACTTTTTAGAAAATATTTTGTTTAGTGATTTGTGTCAAATTGCTACAATTTGAAAGGTATTGTACATCGGAAGAAATACCATGTTTTTTATATAGGTTCACTCCCTTACTTAGGGAGGTGCCTCGTGTTCATATATACTTTTTGTATAAAATATATCTAAAAATGTTGATCACAAGATCAGGAGTAAAAATACTTTTTATGGATAGAGAAATATTTGGCCCTGTTAGTGCATTGCACTAAAAATACTGTGAATGGGAACTGGACTGTAGCTGTTGCTCAAAATGTTCTATATTGAATGTACATGCTTTTGTTTGGATAAATGTACTGTATTTGCTGGAAAATAAAGCAGGCTGGAAATCACTTTTAAGTGTGCATAAACAAAAAGATGTCGTGTTTGTAAACCTGGAATACTCTTCGCTCCACAGTCAGAAATTACAATGTTTGCAGTTTTGTAAAATTTTGTTCTTTGATGACTGAAACTGGTTGTTTGCAGTATTCTGTTGTAATAAATGGGGGTTTTTGTTATTAAAAATTTGGCACTTGTGGAGTGAACGCTTCTCCGCAGTATGTTAACCTTTGCCGTATTTTTAGAACATGATTGATACTGGCTTTTTGTTCCTTGTAAAGGTATTTCTTCCTTAATGGAGGAAAGCTTGTTTTGATTATCCTTTTAAAACAAAAGTGAATATTGATGTTGAAGGAGATAGGCTATGCGTTTTTTTCATAAGAAAATAGGTTTACCTAATTTTGCATTACAAATAATGTTGGTTGCCATCCGATGTTACTTTTTAGAGTTGGAATATGAGAAAAGAACTGCCATAATCTCAGGTAATTCTTTTGTAAAGAAAGACATAAAACATCAAGCTATTTATGTAAGTGCATTTTAACTAATGTTCCTGAATGCCTGTGGATTAAGATTAGGGAATTGAAATGCAGGCATAGTGACAGAATAACTGTTCATTTCTCAGCTAATCCTTGTGGTTTCTGCTGGCTGTTCTGAGTAAGTGTGCAGTCTGCATCTCGAAATGCGTGAAGTTACTCCTATTTCAAAGGTAAGCTTTCTGCTGAAGGATCTCAAATTCTGCATCCATGTAGATAAACAGAGCTACAAAATTGTTTTGTTCTACTCAAAGTTTTGGGTAGTGTATTTCTTCTGAAAGATGTGGCTTAGCAATTAACAATTACCACAGCTATTTATTTTTAAAAAAATCTTCCCATGAGGTTAAATCTACTAAGTAGCTCTTTTGAAGACCAAGTCTCTTTCTTTCTGACTTGCGGAATAGATTTGTTTTCTCTTCTTCAAATTATGAAAACAAATTATATTGATTATGATGGACTTGTTCAATTCAGTGATTTTCTTTCAGTCTTTCCATGCAACCATGTTGAATGGGAGGAAACAACAATTTGAGGGGAGAAGGATTGCTAATTATTGTGCTTAATTCACACAGTACGTATTTTTCCACAAATCCTGAAAATTTGTAATAAAGCTCTGAATATAGTCACAATCCGTGTGGGCACTTACCAGTGGGGTTACACATCAGTATGTCTGGATATGAGTTTTTAATTGAGATTCAGTCTTGCATGGATAAGGCGCATTGGTTTGGCTCATTTTGCTTGGACTATTCAAAGACAACTGTAAATTCTTTAGTCTTGTTATTTTCATTCAGCATGGGTATGAGATACCCTATGAAAAACTTTGAGGATGAGCTAAGCGTTCTGTTTGGAAGCCTGTCTTGTAATGCCAAGAATGATTTTTTTTTTTTTCTACATCCTACATATCTTCTATTGCTAACACCTTGAGGGGCCAGCTTTAGTGTCAAATTGATGTGAAATCTTGCATAAACAACAAGTGAGACTCACTGGTACTGGAGGCATCAGACTTGAAGTTCCCAATCTAATAAAGTGCTGACTTCTGTCTCAAAACCACCTTCCCTTTAGTAAATTGTATCTCGGCTGAAGGTGTCTGGTCTTCCTCTTTGTTTTGTTTTGTTTAATTTTGGCGTGCTTCCTCTTTTTGGAGTGCTTTCTCTTTTTATGTTTTACTTGTCTTTTCTGTCTGGAATGAAATCCTTGTAGTGTTTGGTCCCCTCTATTTTATAGGAGAATTAAAGAAAATTGTCACTTAAATAGTTGAGAGTCATTATCGCCATTTATTTTTTGGTTGGATTCTGCTGGAATGAACTTAAAAGTTACTGTGTGAAGGATTTGTGCAACTTCTAAAGTGCCTGAAGGGCTTTGAAAACAAGAGATCAGTTTTGACTGATGGCCGTAAGAACTGTGAGTAGGTATTTTATATTATTCCCTTTTGCTGAATAGTGAACAATTGGTAAACCATAAATGTAGGCCAGTACATTGGCTCAGGCATGAGGGATAGAGAAGGAATAAAGTTGTATATTTGGATATTGAAGAAATTGGGTGTTTGCTGTAAAAGCTAATCTTTTGGGACTGTGGTAAATCATCTGATTTTCTAGGTCTGTTTTGTGGAGGCAAAAAGCCCCCTGTTGCTTTATTAAGGGTTAAAGGGTCTTGCTGTGAGAATAAAAAACCAGACAGGCGCTGCCATCTAACAAAGCTTATGTGACACTCAGTTCAGATTGCCCCTTGAATTCGTAACGATTTAAAAAACTGCGATGTAGCGCGCAGTGTGTCCTATAACAGCCAGGTAGCTTCAGCAGTGAGTATCACTTTGACAAATATAAACCATTCTTGATATGAATGTTGGTTTTTTTTTCTCAGGAGGACTAATGAAAGTTGTGTTTTGAATTGGGAAGTATAAGGGATTGTGGAGCTTTTCTTAATCTTATTAAAAAACAGTATTCTTAATGGGCTTTTATTTCAATTTATAACATTTATTTGCCTACCGTGTTTTTATATCAGTGAAAAGCTTCAATTTGTTTTATGATGCACTTAATGGAAAAAGGTACGGATTTGAGAAGTAATTTATTCTTTTATACTGAAGAGTTACAGTCAACTGATGTGGTACTGTTTGTCTTTCTCGTACTATGCACATCTATTCTCTTTCTCATTCCTGCCATTTGACTTGTTTCATTGGTTTTGAATATCAATATTTTATAAGGTTCCCTACTTGTCTTGAAAAAGGGAGTAGAGGGAAAGTGGGTGATGTGGAATATGTTTTCGTTGCCTTTTGTAGGAGGCTTGCAGAGCTTGTTTCCCAGTATCCCTTAGTTACAAACTTCGAGTAGTAATTTCCTAGGCACAAAGTGGAAGGTAATTTGAGAAGTTAGGTTTGTTTGGCTTCACTGATCCCTTTGGAGATTGGCAAGATATTGGTAATCTTAAAGAAGTCTTGTATACTTGGAACAATGTCTCAAATGAGAAAACAGTATCACTGACCGTGGAGGGTTTAGTGGGAAATTACACCTGAGCCTTTGATTGCGTATAGACCAAATACATTTTTCTTCAAAATAGATTGAACTATGAACTGTTTCACTGCATTGCCAGGAGCAATGCTGGCATGGTTGCTGTGAAGTCTGGATGGCTGAGGAGGTTATTCTCCAGAAGTAGATTTGATAGTGGTTTTTACGTCATTTATAGATAGGTTTTCTGCTCTAAATTTATTGGCATCTGGTAATACCAGTATTTTTTATTTGTTGATCCTCTCACAGTTGATGTTACCTAGAAGAATTCTGTGGGCTCTAGGGCAGAGTGTAGACCAAAAAGCAGTGTCGGGTTTGCAGGATATCTTCTGTGCATTATGCTCTTACAGCTTTTTTCCTCCCTTGCTCAGATGATTTATTCTCCAGGATGATGTTTTACAATTCTTGTGACTTTCTGTGGCAAGCAAAGGGATGAGTAAGATGGTTTAAAGTCACTGTCTTGTGGCAAGGCAGGTCTGTTGCAGCTTAGACTTAGATGTGGATGTGCAAAACATAGTAATCATTTTCAATTATTGCAGTATATCTAAATCTGAACTGTCACTCAGTTTGTAGAGACAACTACCTAAGAATGAACAAGCCTAGAATGGCCATATTCCATCCTTAGGATGTGTAAAGCTGCATTTTCCATTAAAAATACATTCATGATATTGACAGATAACTGGAGATCAACAATTTCTCTCAGATTTAAAAGTGCTTTCCAAAGTAATCAAAACACTTCTCTGTGAAGTGTCACACTGGTAGTAGCTTAGGTGGTGTCTGGGTTCACAGAGTTCAAAAGCAGGTGTCTATGCTGGCTCAGGGTACTTGTTCCCATCCGTATAAATGAGCAAAACAAGGTGCACTTCTCTGTTGACCTTGCTTAGAAATGAACATATTGTGGATGACTTTGTTCTTTTTTTATTAAATCTTATGGACACTGGCTCCTCAAAGATCTCTTGCTTATGGTAGGCTCCTCTGTGCTATTTCATATTTTTTTCTGTGTGTATGTGGGTTTTGGGAATGGATAAGGATATAAGTGTTGACATATAAGGATGCACAAGTTGATATTTTTGGTATGCTGACATGGGATTGTGGATGTATAGCACATCAGTACAAGAACGAGAAAATTGAGAGTATGTTGATGGGCTACTTGCAGAGAATTTAAATACTAAGGCTATATCCATCCACCTTTATGTATATACATCCACCTTTAAATGCAGAGGTTGAGTTGACCAGGGCTTTGAGGTGAAACTGTCCCACATTTTCTTTTAAATGGCTACATCAGCAGCCTTACAGCCTGTGAAATATAGATGCTATTAGAACACAAAATAATAAAGTAGAGGAATAATAGTTTGTAATGGAACAGAATCTGCCAGTTTAAATGTAAAAAACATTGAAAAGTGAAGCTCCTTCTGCCCTCTTTTCATGCAGGTGTCATTCTTTCTAGTATGAGCAAACTTTCAGTCTTTCTAGTTTGCACCAACTGCCTGCTGTCTCTCCTGAGGTTTGTCAAATACTTTTCCACCATGACTATAGCTTTTCATTTTGCTGCAAGTCTTTTGCTTCTCTTAGAAGTCCACTAGTGTTACTGCAGGCACCCTCCTTCCCATGTTTGTCCAGCAGCCTGGAGGCATTTCCCAGCTGGCTATGCCCAGTTATCCTTAGGGAAGGAGCAGTGGAAGTATCCTCTTCTTGCTTCTGCTTGCCCAGGGCAGTGGCAGCAGTGGTCCCATGGTAACCCAGTGCCATTTCTTTTTTATTTTTTTTTTTTTTAATGTAGCCTATACATTACCTGTGTCCTCCCTATCTGGGGACAGAGCTATTGTGAAGAACCTTTTGGAGACTGATGGCAAAGCAGAAACCTGCCTGTGAGGGGCATCTTTGGTGATATGCATTGATTACCCTCCTCTCTCCTCTTGGTGTCCAAAGCTACAATTCTCTCTTTTAAACCTGTGACTCCTGTAAATGCCCTTCTGATGAAAGTGCCTTGTCCCTTGCAATGTGTTATTACCAAGACAAGACAGTAGGCCCACACTGTCTTTGTGGAATTTTTGTTTAGTTGGGTGGTGGTGTTGTTGGATTTGGATGGTTTTGTTTTGTTATTTGGTTTTGGTTTGTGGATTTTTTGTTTGTTTGTTTGTTTGTTGGAGTTTTTTTGAGAAAGTGTGTTTTTTCCTTATGAAAAGATTTAACTCTCTTTACCCTTGAATAAGTATCTGTCTGGGTCCTATCAAGGTGATTGATCAATTTTAAATATATTGTGTTAATGATTTCAGAACACTGAATGCCTTGGGTAGATGCATAAACATCTTTTAAAGAGTTTTGGCTGCAGTGCTGTTCCCAGAAACTAAAGCCAACCATCTGATATCGCAGATAGTATATTGCAGCTGGTATAGGAAGTACATAGGAAACATGCTTGGAGCTACCAAGAAGTTAGACATTATGATAATGGTCTTCCACACTTCAAAGACTGAAGGGACTGTTTCTTTCAATGTCAATAATGTCTGGATGCTCAGGCTGGGATCAATTCCATTTGTGCAAGTCATAGTTTTGCAGTTTAACAGCATGCTAACATCTCATAAATCGTACTTCATCTGGCTGTTGGTATTCTGAGTTACAGTTTAATTATAATTATTTCATTATTCCAACTTTAGAATTCGCTTTTCTGCTATTGGAGGTGATACTGGAGATATTCCACTTCGAAGAGCTGCTTTTAGATTTTTGTTTTCAGTAAGCTGTCTTTTAGTTTACAGTCATCAGAATGCAATGATAGGATGTTTGTTTTCCTTGCCTTATATCTCTAAATGTTAAGGCAACTGATTGCAGCAGTGCAGTGTCAGGCACTCAGTTATGTTTTGAGCAACACTTCCTTTCAAAAAGGAATTTCATCTTGGAAAAAGATTTGCTGCAATGCGTGGAGACTGCCTTTGAAACTCTTCGTGAATGCATGCACAGCCGTGTGCTCACCCACAGTAGCAGGAAATAACAAGCAAAGCAGTAGCGTTCTTGGTTTCAAAAACAGACCAACAAAGATATTTCCACAACTTGAAATACAGAACAATAGATTCTTGTATCTTGGAGCTAATTTTCTCATCTCAGTAGACTGGTTTCTATTGCTTACAATAGTCTAATGCAGGGTAATGTAACTTAAAAGTAGTGGAATCATTAAGATAATTTTTTGAGCAGGTTTTAGTGGGCAAGGCTTACTATGTGAGCAAGGATCTCTTAAGGATAAAACTAACTGTGTAGCTATGATAGCTACAGTAGCATAGCTACAGGACACTTCTCTCATTCTTTCATCAAAAAGCTCTTCCTTTGCAGAAGATACTTGCAGTCATTTTTCTGTTTCCATCAGCTAGTGAGATATCTTCTTACTCAGCTGTGTAGTCCCCAGTCCAATTTTTAGCATTTTAATGTTTGGCTGTGGCTGAGTTATGCTGAATTATTATTTATCTGCTTATTATTTTAGCTTCTTTAAGCACTTGGTTTATTGGAAGCAGATTTTTTTTTGTCTGTTTTGAAGGCTGTTTTGAAACCACTTGGCATTTGATAGTGTTGGCTCAGTGATTTTTTTTCTGGAGAGTGAGGTGATACAAACACCACTGATTTGGGAGTTTGAAATGTGGTTATGGAGTCTCCTAGGAGGTGATTTTGAAAAAGGAAAGGTGGAAAAAGGCAAGGGAGAGATCCAAGCAGGAACAATGTGGATCCTCTTATATTTATTCCTTTTAAAATAGAGAAACAGTTGCTAGAAGATACATTTCTTTCCCTGCCCTAGGCACCTAGTAAATGGTTTGAGATCTTCAGGCCCTGTCCAGCTCTATTTTTCTTACTATTTCTGTGTGCCTGAATCAGAAGTGAAGTGCTTATTTCTCTCTTGGTGGTTGGTGGGTTTTGGTTTTGTGTTTGGTTTTTTTTTTGTGGTTTTTTTTTTTTTTAGATGAGATTTGGTGCCGTTGAATTGTTTTCTCCATAGTCATTAACTTGTTGTTCTGAGCCAGAGAATGGTAGCATGTATCTAAATTTAGATCACTAAGAAATCCTGATTTCTTCTGCTCTGAACAGGCTTGCTGCCTGTGGAGATGCACCTTCTTTTTATCTTTAGAGCAAAAATAAATAAAATAAATAAAATTCAGCAGAGGAACTAGGTGGCTATGGTAAGACTCATTAAAGCACTTAAGGCTGGTGTATTTGTCTGAACTGCTTCATACTAAACACATGCGAGTAGAATGGGGTAATTCCTGCCCTGTGGCATTCACAATCTTAAAATGTCATTTTGTTTTCACTTTATGTTGGTTTAAAGAGTGAAGGGCTTTGGGCAAATATTTGGTGTGTGGACAGGAAGGGCAGTAGGGCTATGGTTATTATTAAATTGTGTCTATGTGCTGCCATATTGCCATATCCTCTTACCCGGACCAGGGAGACATCGGAAGAAGAGTGAAAAGAACCCAAACCTGGAAGAAATCTGACTTTTGGAGCAGTGGCTGCAAACAGAGCAGCAGAAAGTCTTGGTGGGAGGGGTAGGCATGAAGAAAACTGGGCAGAGCAGCTCAGAGATGGTGAAGAATAAGGCTTGTCAGGTCTGCAGGGGTTTTGAGGGAAAAAGTCTGAATGTGGGTGCGGAGCCAGTGCAGAGGAAACCCGGTGATGCCTGGTGCCCCCACCTGCACCGTTCGGTCCTTCGGTAGGATGGAAAGGGCAAAGTTAGACTGCGTCGCCTGTGCTCCTGCTGGCCTGACTTTCAGAGGAGCGAATGAGAATCAGTTATTTCAGTTTGCGTTGTACCTGTTTTCAGAAAAGGCGTTTCTAATGTTCCTTTTGCTGTAACCTGCCACCCCAGGGGCGGTGTCACAGGGCTGAGCTCCCTGCCGGGCCGAGCCTCGCTGAACGGGCCGCAAGGTGGCAGCACGCAGTTTGCTATCGAAAGAAGGAGCTCGACAACGATTTTGGAGATGGCAAATCCTCAAGTAATTTTAGTACAGCCGGTTTCTGTAAGCACATCCTTGGAAAAAGAGGTGGATATTCTAAAAGTTAAGACAAATGACTGTGGGATGACAATGACATAGACGAATGACATAGTAATGAGTCATTAATGCGATTGCTGTAAACAGTTCCTCGGTTGTGGCATTTGAAATTCTGAAATGATGTTTGTAAGGCTGAAGACTTTCAGTCTGCTTGATTAAATTCATTTCTGTCCCTAGGGCTGTGGGATAGCTGGGGACGATGCATTGTAACAGTGTGAGGTGGCATCCACTCAGGTGCTTTCTCAAAATTAGTGCATCAAGAACATGTGCAGCTCAGTAGCATTTAAGCTTGATGCTGTTATTTAATCCCTTACCAAATATCAATAGAGGAATTGTACTTTATTAATGTCTGTTACCTCCTCCTAGCTTCATTTAACTTCCCGCTACATTTAAAAAGCAAAGCACTGACAGCAAAATTACCTCCACCTTTTAAAATGTAGCAGCTTTATCTTTGGGGATGGTGAAAGAAATATTGTAATTAGAAATTTCTGTATTATGTTATTTAGCATTTGTAAACATGTTGTTTTCAGACCATGAATCCTATTATAATTCCAGACTTATAATTTGGAAATGAGAAATACAGGTCATGTCTACAGATAGATACCATCTCCTTTACGCTTGTGGTAAAAAAACTACCTATCTTCAAGTTAGCAAAGCTTCTGCCGGAAGAAAAATACTACTAATAAAAAGCCAATTAATGTATTTCTCAAATAAGTACAGTCACTTTTTTTTTCCTTTTTCAAAAGAGAAATTAGCTCAGTATCTCTTATATTCTGAGCAGTAACTGCAGGGAATACAATACTATGTTGGTAGCTATAATGAGGCATATATAGGTCGGTGTACAGTATAGTGTCTGTTCTGCATCTTGGATGATGGCTAAAACCAGCAGTGCCTCATCACAGCCCCTCACTTTCACAGCTTATAATTCTGCCTGGGAAGAAACGTTTATGTATACTCTTTAAAACATATGCAGTAAGCTCAGTTGTTCTGTTTGTACGTGGTCAAATCAGACCTCTTCAGGATACACAGGATTTAATGCATGGATGCCGATCTGTTGTCTGCAGGCCCATTTGCATGTGTAAGCACTCTGTAGCACTTTGTGTCAGATTTATTGGATCCACACAGTGCGCAGCTTAAATTTAATGCTTATGTGAAATGAACTCTCTGCAGTGGTTATATCTGCAATTCTGGACATCCAGAAATCTTGACTCAAGGTACTAAATGCTCAAATTGCACACCGAAACAGCGCTGCATGGGTACAGTGAGAGTGCACGGAGTCAGTGAGGAGACTGTCTAGCTCACCAGTATCGTGATCGTCCCAGCTCATCCTGCCCTGCAGAGCAGCCCCATAAGTGCTGCTCCCTGGGGTGTTCCTGCTGTATCTCAGCCCTTTGCTGCCCACAGCAACTGCTACTTATGCAGTATCTCTGCCAGCTTCCTTGACACCATGGCCCTTTATGAGCATGAGGGAAGATAGGTTGGTTGTCTCTTTTGGCCTTTTGCTTATCTCTGCTTGCAGCTGGCCCTTTCAACCAGCTTAGATCTCCTGGTGAAGGTAGCTCAAGCTTCAGCTCTGTAGAGTGAAGGTTATGCCTCAGGCTCTGAAGAGCTTCAGCTGGAGGATTGTTCCATCCTTATATCCATCCCACTGTTGAACCTATACAGCTCTTGCAGTTACATCATATACCTTGCAGCCTGATGATTTTAACAGACATCTGAGAGCATATGAATGTATTTGTGGGTTGCATCAATGTTAGAACAGATTATTCTTTTCCTACTGCAGTCTATGCATTGCTTTAAGGTGAGTGAAATGCTACCAGTACCAACATGAAGTTTCAGTCCTTGTTCACTTAGGATTTGCAAATCTTTCTGTTCTAGCTGAAAGCAGTACAAGTTCAGTAGTTTCTTACAGGTAAATGGTGACCTGCAATTTCTAACTAAGAAGGTATTCAATTCTATTAAATTATTCCATTTTGCCTCAAGTGAAAAGAGAATTGATCTCTTCAAGGGAATAAGCTCTTCTTTCAGGGATGACGTGTTTCTGATAATATCAGTGATGGCCAGTTACAGCCATTAGGGAGAAGCTGTTTGTCCAACATGCAGACTGTTTTTCTCTGCAGGGGAAATGAATTAACAGGATGCCCCACCTGCCAAATTCACTGTCACAGTTTCATTGCCAGCTGATCCAATGGGCTAGACGCTATCCTTAAGGAACTCTCAGCTTTCAATGAGCCCTGAGAGGCCCTGTGGTGCCGACTTTCCTCCTGCTCACTGACAGTGCATGAGCCACGGTACTGTATGTGGGAGAACCCATTTTTAGATGGAGTCTTATGGAGTTCCAGGCAGGCAAATCCATCCATGGTGTTGCAGGAGCCATTTGACATGCTCATTGGTGTGGTTTTTGCCCACATCTTTCCATCACAACAGGCTTTTAAGTAAATCTAATATCAACCCTAACAGGAGTGCTCATGACAGCAGGACCTCTGACCATTGCAGCAGTATGTGTCAAAGGACCATGGGACCCCTGAGACTTACTGACCTTCTTAACGAGACCATAGCTCCCATTTTTCCCTTCTCAAGCCTGTACTATCCACTACAAGGAGATGCTTCAGATATATGCCAACTTCCATGTTGACAGAAATAAGCCAGTTAATATATATTGCAATTTGTCATAGGACAAAAGGCCAGGTTGCATTAATACAGACACCTTCAACATACGGGCTTCCACCTCCATTGCACTGTGCTGGAAAACAGCTACATTATATCTACTTAGACAGGATTGTGCAACTTTTATGGCTTTTAAATAGTGTTCCAGTGCTAGAAATATGTGTAGGATATCATAAGTTATAAACCTAGTGCTACCCTATGATAGAAAGGTCAAAGAAGATGATAATTTTGGCAGAGTAGTCCTGCAGTCTTCAGAAAGATGCCAAGCAGCTACTCCCTGTGAGATATATCACTTCCTGAGAAGACTGATAGAGGGGTATATACTTGGATAGAGATGTCAAGAAGAACCAGTTAATGCTTTTTACATACTGCCTCTGCTATCATGATAATGTAAGGCTTTTATTCAACTTAGATTTACACCTTTCCTTGATTTTATGCTTAGTATTCAATTCTGTCTTCATACAAGTGTAATTTAGATTTATGAGGCCAGAGAGACCGTTATGATCAGTGATCTGACCTCAATAGCAGAGGCCATAGACTTTTGCCTAAGCTTATGCCTATGCTAGACCAGACCCCTCTGGCTGACTTCCAATGGGTTACTGAGAAAGATCTCCAGTCGTGATTTTAACATTAACCTTCTCCTGCTCGTTCTCTCCCCCCTGCCTCTCTTTTGTTATATTCTCCCTTACCTGTCTCCTGCTCCTTTGGCAATTTCTATCATGCTTCATGCAGATGGAGCCCCTTTAATCTTTAGTTAATTGCTTTCCTGTTCTTGTAATAAAGCCTGAAGACTTCTTTTTCAGTAAGGAAAAAGGATTTTGTGTTAATTAGCCTCTGTGCATATGGTTAGAGAAAAAACACTCATGGTTTTGTGTGGTGGGACAGTAGGAGTCCTGAATCTAATCTGTGCTGTATGTCAAGGATTCATGAAGCTGTTATATACCATAATTAATTTCAACTTTTATTTTCCATAGCAGGTGCTATGCTTTCATTATAACCTGAGAAATGGGAGTTGGTCTCTTAATATAGTGACCCAGCTTTAGGAGAAACTGTTTTTTGTTTCTGATCCAATTATCTCTTTCTCTTGATACCTGTTGTCCTTGCCTGCTGAAACAATAAAAAAACTGAAATATTTTAAATTATGTATAGTAATTGCATCTACACTTTGCTAAATGATAGCTACGTACGGAGTCTGAAATGCTGCCTCTAGAATATATTTGAAGTTTACTGAGCAGTGGTGGTGGTGGATGGTGTGGGAGCACCTTGCTCACCTGACTGAAGCCCGCATTTTATGTTTCAATGACAGGTAGATAAGAGTATCAGGATTCTTACAGCTGGTCCTAAATCCCTTATTGAGTCATGGAAAAAAGGTAGCTGGCTTTGATGGCCTCCAGGCAGAAATCCTCTTTGCCAAAAAGGGCATTGAAATAATCCACAAAGTATGGCCAGATACCTTTCTAAACAGGTAACACAGCCATGCATTGTTGGAAGATCTAAGTGAAAATAGACATTTAAATTAACTGGAGAAAAAGACTGTATATTACACAAGAGTGGTAACTGTATTTAATATTCTTTGGACATTAGGCGAATAAGAGTTTTGTGTTTTCCTTGAAATAATTGTTCAGTGCTTTGGAAAAAAACATTTTTTGATGTAATCTTTTCCCGTAAGTAGAGTCTAGTAGGTATTGCACAAGCAGAATGGGTTTCTGTAGTGTGCAAGAAGTTGCTTATAAATGCTAGATCCTTATTTTATCATTTAATTTACATAACCACCATATGGCAACAGTCCATCTACCACATACTGACTGTAACTAATTTTAACATTATTATTCATCCTTCTTCCAGTAACAGAAGGAAAGAACTTCTGCTATTTAAAATTGTATACATTACCCAACGTGTAGTAAAATGGTGTGTTCTCCCTTAGATATAATGCAGCCTCATCATTGCAGAGATGCAAACTGGAAAATGGAATACACAAATCTGGAAAACAGGACTAATTCCTGAGTTACTTCTGAGGCTTTAGCAACATTTTGTGTTGATCAATGTTTAAGGTTTCTCTGCTTATCCATTGGGAATGCACTAGCAGCGGTCTGTTGGGCGAAGTGGTGCAACTTGGGGATAGTAATCTGAATAGGTGGTTAATAATGGAGAAAGATGATTGAAAGCATGAGAGGTGTTGAACTGAATATTCACTCTGTCTGTTGGAAAGAGCAAAAGAGAAGCTGGCCAAGATCTAGATTAGCTGACTGATCTATAAGACGTAGTTTCCAAGCCAAATCATTAAGCCTTGAAAGCTAGCTATTAATCATCCATAAAGGCTTCTATATCCTCTGTAGAGCATTGCTTAGAGAAAGCAGAAATAGCCCTGGTGTATGCACAGGAAATTGGAGAGTAGAGGCACCCGCTCCTGACCAAGTGATGCATATGTGCTAATCTGGGGAGGGTAAATAAATGAGAAGACAGCAAGGCACAGGTATCTAATCAGTGAAGGAAAAGAGGCTGGCTAGTCATGACAAAGAGATTACTTTTGCAGGATGCAAGATTTTAGCTTTTTTTTTAATTTCTTGTAATATATAGATAAGCTGAGAATGATAGGGCTGCAAGGGACATTTGGAGTTTCTTTGCTCCAAGTCAGGGTCAGTTGTCTTTCTCAAGGAAGGTTTGTCTGACCATTTCATTCCCAAATTTCATTATCCTTGTCAACAGAGAAATTCCCTCGTCTTGAAGTGGAAACCTTGCTTTTAAAATATAAGCCTGTTACCTTTTCCTCCTCTTCTGGATGGACATGGGGAACTGACTGTTCAATCCCTCCTTGCAGTGGTGTTTTTCATGCTTGAGAGCTGTTAGTATGTTGTGCCTTAGTCTTATGTTCAGATTCAAAACTCACTGCTCCATCTTTCCTCCAGAGTCCTGTTTCCTAAGACTATTCTTACAACTCTCCTCTGCATTCTTTCCAGTTGGCCCACATGAGTTTTACTTATTTATTTTTCTGTTGTGAGAGCAAGGCAGTATCACAGCTGTGCCTTGTAGTGCAGAACAGAAGCGTTTTCCCACATGTTTTGTATGCTGTATCCTGGCTCTTGGGTACATGCACAATCCTGTTGGTACCTAAAGAAACCTGCCATAGCTTGATTTTTACTTATGTTTGGCACCTATTTGCTATCATTTAAGGTCCTTTTCTACAGAACTGATTTCTAATCAGCTATTTCCTGTTCTGGATTTGTGTGGTTCATTTGCCTTTATACTATTTTCAATTTGTCCTTGTTGGAGTGCATTCTGTTGTGGTTGGGGTTTTTTTTTGGTTTGTGGTTTTTTTTTTTCCTCCAGACCTTATTTCCATTTTTGTCAAGATTATTTTGTCCTCTGTAACACTTCATTTTCTTCTAGGATCTTGCCATCTGTAAATTTAAAATGCATTCTCTGAATCATGGTGTAAATACTGAAATGTATTGCAGCCAGGGCAGATCCCTGGAGAACGCCGTGTGACACAGTCTTCTGTTCTGGTGCTTACTCACACATGGCAATGCTCTGGGATTTCCAGTTTGTGCCCTAAGTTCCCAGTTTGAGAATTTTCTGGCCAAAGGATTATAATTTTTTACCTTCTCCTGGCTTTATGTATCTACACTAATTAATTCTATCTACTTAATTTTGGGAAACATATATAACCGTGACATCTAGAAGGACGAAGAAGTGGGAAAAGTATTAGTCACAGATAGAATCATTACTTTCAAACATAGATCTCAGCCTTTATCCCTCCTCTCTGAGGAAGGGTAAACATGCTATTGCATACTGATACCAAATATGTCTGTTTGCCAAGGAAAAACTGGCTGATACGCTGAAAGAAAAGGAAACCAGGATTGTGGTGGTGTACTCCCCCCTCAAATTATAATGACTCTCCTGAGGTAGTTTATCTCAGTTGGCAGCAGGTGCTGCAAACTTAAATGAAGACAAGCTTTGTGGTTAAAGAAAAGGGCATTTGTGTGGTGTTTTGTTATGTTTCATCTATCCTTTTCTTTTTTAAAGTTAAAAATCAGGGCTGTACCAACAAAACCCATGTTTACCTTATAGCATTGCCCCGTTCTAACTTTGTTTTTCGTGGGGAGATCAGAGGGCATTAGAAACTACTTTCTAAAAAGCACATCTCATTTCTAGATGCTAGGGATTAAGCAGGAACTGAGCATTTATATTGTCTTTAAGAAAAACACAATTCTGCAAGGAAGATGAAAGACTACTTCTTTTCTGGAACATGTCTCCCAACTTTGTCACCTGTCTCAGGTGATCTCATGTCATCTCATCTGAGCAATGGCTGCCTCCTCACTCAAACTCACGCAGTATCACAAGAAGTTAATTGACCCAGTTTAGGGTAACAGTTACATGAATGATGGGAAGGAAGGACCTTCTTGTATGGTTGTGTTGCTCTGATTTTCTGCTTTGGCTGCCAGTGATGCCATGATTCCCAGCTTTCCTTTATCCTTCATTTCACTTTTCACTGTTCTCCTTGGATCTTTTCCTTTGCTTTCCCTCTTTATTCTCTTTTATTTGTTCTCTTTTGCACCTGTCCTCCCTGCAGGAGGACATTTGGTGTGTGGGGAGGTGAGGAGGCCTGTTATCATCCAAAATATCTCCTATTTTTCCACTCCTTTCCTTCTTTCACACTTACTGCTCCACTTCTGACAGCAGCCAAGCCTCCCAGTGTGAAAGCTCCCATCCTTGCTCCTATGGTGGGGGCAACACTGAGGGCAGTCCTCCTTCCGTCCCTGTAGTGTGATGGGACTCGGCATAAGAAAAAGTTTATTATATTCTTA
>NW_010156196.1:0-459 GCF_000695765.1 Mesitornis unicolor
CATAACCCCCTCGTATCCCCCTAAATCCCCCCATAACCTCTCCATAGCTTCCTGTGTACATACATATATGGGCCTATTCATGTCTATATGCATACATACATATACACTTATATACACATATATATACACACGTATACAGGAGAGGTTGTGGAGTGTCCTTGTGTGGAGACCCCCAAAGCCCTGGCCGTGTTCCTGTGGGACTGCTCTGGTGATCCTGCTCTGGCAGGGGTTGCACTGGGGGAGCTTTCCAGGGCCCTTCCCACTCATGACATCCTGGGATGCTGTGATATACACATACACACGTATATATACATATATGCATATACATATACACATATATAAACACATATACACACACATACACACATACACGCATATATCCACATAGAAACACATATACACACAAATACACACATACATACACAGAGACATACGCACATATAAACACATATACACACA
>NW_010156197.1:0-3885 GCF_000695765.1 Mesitornis unicolor
GGCGGAGCGGGAGGCGGCCCCCGGAGGTCGGGGAGGGTCTCGCAGGGCGGGGTAGTGCTGACATAGCCTAGGCTGGTCTTAGAAAGCGGTTGCTGCAACCTGGGTTGCTAGGAGATGGATTAGATAGATGGATAGACAGGTAAACATATTTCTTATGGTCTTTTAAACTGAACCTGTAAAGGCAGTGTGGGGGACCGAAAACCATACAGACACGGGAATGATGAAAATAATCCCCACAACATCGCCGAGGAAGGGGGAAGCACAGTCTCATTCCTGTGATCGATTCCCTGTCCCTGGCCACTCGTCCCTTGCCTACCTGCCTTGGGCACAATGCAGGCTGTGCTACGGCCACACAGGCCACACTACTCCCAGCATGTTTCACGGAAAATCAGTGGCCTTCCCCTGGGATAATGGGTTTTGTTTCTTCGCACTCGTAGCACAGAAAAATGTATGAATGTGATGAGACACAGATGGGCAGAAATGAGGCCTGAATTGCAGCAGAGGGTGGCCAGGACCTGTGTATCGCGAGGGTGTGTGCATCCACACAAGCCCTTTATTGCCTCCAGAGCCGCAGGCAAAACATTCCTTGTTTCCACTCAACCTCTGATATTTGACTTGACACGTACCCCAGAAAGCTGACTGTCTGGATGACGTGCGGAGGCGGTTAGAGATCACTTCAATAAACAATCTTCCCTCAAACCCTGCTCGGTACATGTCTGCACAGGAGCAGTGTCTGGCAGCCCCTGTCACGGTCTGTAATCCTGCTGCTGCAGACACTGTACCCTAATAAAAAGACAGATTGTTCTCCAAAAAGCATTAGGAAAATACAGAAATATTTAAGTTTGTTAACAACATTAGAAGTATCTTACTGGCTTCTGTGGGAAATCATTTGGCACGTGTTCAGCAAATAACACACTGCACATTGTTCATGGATATGTCAGAGCCTAATCAGATCTGTGTCTGTGTGGTAGATGCGCTTAGCCACCAGTCTTAAGTTCCCTCACTAATTATGAGTTGGTATTTCACTCAAGATCAGGTGATCTATGTAAGCCAGAGTTCCTGATCTTATTTACAGAATGAGTAATAATATGAACACATGCTTCACAATATTAATTTGGCTATGTTTGCTTTGCCTGAGCACTTAGCTACATAACAGGAGTGATGATTGCAGGGACCATGGATTTTTAGAGACTAATGGAAATTAACCTTGAATTTACAGATCACAGGTGTGTGTTTGAAAAATACTTTTTAAAAATAAAGCTACCTATGTCAGATTCAGGCCCTTCTTGCCTCTTTCATTCATACCAAGCAAAAGCCCGATTTAGTTTTACTTTTCCTGTGTAAGATCAGATGCTGGGTAAATTCTTCTGAATTCCTCTGCCTGACTTCACAGTTCAAGTGCTATGTGCTGTAGCAATGAAGCCTTTTTTTAAAACAGGACTTCAAGAGGAAGAAGTGAGTATAGTGGGAACTGAAACAAAAGTTATCAAAGTAACAGAATAGCCAACTTTCACTTTAGGAATGTATGTCCATGTTACACTGAAAACACACCCGAGACTACGTCTACTCTAGTACTTCCAGAAGTGCCAATTCATGGTCACTGGGACCCAGTCATCCACACCACTGAACTGCTACAGTAATCCCTGTACAGGCTGTGGTTTGGCATGGGGGCCAGGGAAAGGAGTGTGACACTTTGGTTGGGTCATACAGAAGTAGCTTTAGTGTCCTAAACAACTCTTGTGTCCTAAACAACTCTTGCTCGTTTGGAAGAAGGTGCAAACATTGATCTACAGCTGGTTTCATTTAACTTTTTTCCCCATGGAGTTCTGGATCATCTCAAAGTCCATCCAAAGATAACATTTACTCCTTAAAGACAGAGGAAAATGGGCTTTGTTCTCTCATTCTTCCTTTTCCTCCTGTTACACCCTTGGCCCTGCACAGCAGGCAGAGCTGCTGCCAGCTCATACCCTCAGTGAAAGCTTTGAATTTGTTCTCGAATGGCCGGCACACCTTGGGTTTCACAGCGCCCACAGAGCATTGACTGCTCGATCTGCCTGATGGCTCAGCACACAGAGCATCATCTGCCTCCTGCACAGGGATCCTGCACGCAAGAAATAACTAGACAGCAGGGAAATGTAGAGAAAAAAAGAGGCTAAGCCTGGCAGTGGAAAGAACACCTGGATAAAAGCTACGTCCCAGGAGGAGAGGAGACTTTTTCCAGAAAGAAGTGAGTTTATTTACAAATTATCAATACGAAGCCAAATCCACCTTTGCTACAGCTGCACTGATCTTTGTGAAATAAAACTAGGTTGATTTTGATGAGGTACAGTCAATACAATTCCATCTTTGGAGATGTTTATCTCCAAAAATAGCTTCCTAAACAAGAAAGGAAGAGGCAAATCAAACTGACGGTGTCAAGGTAAAGCTTTGATATTTATCTCCTGACTTTTTTACATCATTGTATTTCATAGGCTTCACAACCATTACTTCTGATTTACGCCCATTTGTATGAGAAGCAGGGTCAAGGACATAGTTACCCAGCAAGAGAAAGTTATCCCGTAAGAAACTTCTATTCACTTAAAACATGCATCCTTGGATTTCTACATTTCAAGGACAATTTATTAAGCTAAAAACAGAACACTGACATCAAGGTTTACAGCACAAGTTTAGATTAAAGCTGCCGCTATGCTTTTTCAGTCTACTCTCTAACTGAAAATTTAGACTGCCCACTATTCCTATTATTGATAGAGCCAGAAATTGCTCATGTATACCCAAACATTAACAAAATTGTTTTGCTGAATGCTGTGAAAAAGCTAAACTATGCCTTATGCATCAGGCAATCACTGGGAAGTAGCTGATACTGATTTACTCTACAGTAGTTATTTTCTTGTGCCCAAATTCCAGAAGACAGACACAGGCCAAGCACTCAAATTTTCAGGCTGGAGAAAGTTAAAAAGCAATTAGAAATGCACTATCCTTATTTGTAGTGGCATTATTGTTCCTCCTGTAGCATATGTTAAATTGAAAAAATGATGTATTTTCATAACTATTTCCAAGCTTTAATTTTATCTTGCAGATAATGCCATCTTTTTACCAAAAAAATGGCTCGGAAGGTGCCTTTTTGTTTCAGACCAGGGCATTTCACCATATAAAGAAAACACAGCTACAGTGTGCTCCTTTCAGGGTGTAATTAGCTTTCCGACACTCCTAGGTGAACTATTTCAGTGGTATCAATTCCTAGTCATGATCTTCTTCCAAACCTCAAAATGGTATCTAAGCCACCTCCCAGAAAAAAAATCACAAGTCAGTCTATCTTTGTAAAACTTGAGCCCAAGGTTAGGAGTCTGAAATGAACAATGTATAATGTTGCCAAAATATCAACGCTTCTAAAATAAAACTAGAATTTTTATGTACAGCAGGCACACAGTTAAGACTTCCAGATGTACTATTTTTTAGTGTCTCAAACCACATATTTCGGTCTCTTAAGGAAAAAAATTAAACATCATCTTATAATGCATTTAACTCTTGGTTATGATTTTCAGTGCAAAAGTTGATCTCTTGATGCAGAGAAAACCTACATGGTAGAAGTGCACCAGTGCACCTACGTGGTAGGAGTGCACTTGTCTTCCAAATGAGTTGTTTAATAAGAAAACCACAGCAGCTTAAGAAAAGGATTCCAGAATAAAAGATCTGAAGTTCCAACTGAGCTAGAAATGAACTATTTTAGCAGGATATTAAACAAACCTCAATAAGCTAGACCTGAAAGTAGTCAGAGAATCATATGTTTAAATTTCTTGATTGAAAGCTATTAGAGAGTACAGGGGAAAACGTAAACATCCTCTTCCTCCTATGCAGTCCTTATTCCAGCAACATTTGACCGCTCTT
>NW_010156197.1:3916-13132 GCF_000695765.1 Mesitornis unicolor
AAGCCATAATCCCACTTGGAGAATGAGCACTTGCAACACATGGGCTCTTAACTAAAATTTGTTTGTAGCTCCAGGTGTTTGTCTGACCACTTCAATTTTGAATATGACTGCCCACAGTAGGCATGCTTGCCCATGGCCTGGCTTCAATTTTTGTGTGACAGGAATATACTTCTAAGTATCAGAGAAAAGTTCTGGATTTTTAAATATGGGCAATGAACTCCTCTACAGTAAACAATAGAGATTTGTGTTTCTGTGTGTCTTCATCCATATAAAAGAGGCAGAAATGTACATCTGGTACTTCTGTCAAGCTGCCATCTGGTTTTCCTTTTGTAGTTAGCTATCAACTTAATATACATAATGGAATTTTACCCCTGAGTTTCCTATAAAAGCAAGTGGGGGAAAAAATATGTACACAAAATAAGCTTTGTGTACTGAAAAAAGCATGTGAACAAATACAGTTAGTAAAGTTTATTGAGTTCTTATTCACTGAGATTAACAGCTCGTCCTACATTACAAGAAGTGTAACCTTCATCTGAATCCTTCATACATAGCAAGAAAAGTGTATATGCCCAGAAAAAATTAATAAAAAGCATGATCTGCAGAAGGGTTGTCTTAGATGAACATTCTCATTTTTGACAAGCACTCATTCAGTCAAATGTTGGTAAACTTTGGGGAAAAGCTTCAAGGCATTTTTTGTTGTTACTTCACAAACTCTTTCCACTGATACTTGCCATTCACCATAGCAATGTGCTGGCAGACAATCCTGATCTTCCCTGGTTCATTTATTTCCTAAAAGATAATCAACAAAGTGCTTTTGTGAGAGAGACCAAGTGATATCAACCTGACCCATCAAAGGACTGTGGCACAGAAGGAATTGGAGAAACCATGCTCGCTACATCTGAGCGGGTTGGCTCTGTTCACTTACAGCCTGAGGAATGGCCAGGCTGCAGTTTCTCCCATCCTAAATGGTACAACAGGGAGATATCACAGGTTTCCACTAACACAACACATTTATCAACTCAGCGTATAAGAATTCAGTAACATGAGAGGAATTGTTCCCGAAGAGTTTTCTTTACTGGCTATAGCAGGATCCCAAGTGACTAATTCAGATGTAGCTTTCTGTGGATGCAGAATGTCCACTGAGAGCTCCTTGCACCAACTACATAGGAATATATAGCAATATTGAAGAAATTAGCTGGTGAAACCACCATCCAGAGCAACAAGGATAAAACGCCCTCTCCATTTCTAAGAGGTCTCAGATAACTTAAGATTTATAACAATTTAAAGCACTATACTCATGAAAAAACACCATGATGTAACGTAAATTTTCCAACTCTCATTCCAGTTCTCATTCATTGCAACTTACCTGCCTGATCCATGCACACACGTCCTTGGAAAATTTAATGAAAGGGACATGTGAATTTGGAGCCATTAAGAGCTTGGGATGGAAATGTGCTTGTATTTTAGAGACAGATTGCAGACTCAAGACTGAGAAATGTTACTACTTTTACCATTGAGGGAAAACAAATATTTAGTAACAGTTTGAAGTTCCCAATGTCTCTCTGAAGAGGTTATCAGCACGAAAAGAGCCATGTTCTTTAAAGGTCTACATCCATTCAATGGGGAAGATGATGGCTGGCCTCAGCTTAACTTAGGAACTCCTTTTGTTTAGAGTGAATAACAATAAAAGATGCCTGCCCAGGACCCTAGCTGTGACTGTACATTATGGAAAATACATTAACATTCCAGCAGCATTAATCATTTTAACAGGAAGTCAGCCAGACAGACAGCAAGAGGGACTCTCCCTGTTGGAGCTCCCGTGTTGGGAAAGGATTCCAAGCGTTCTCCAAAGACCCTTTCAAACAATTGTCTTCTGCAGCACACCTAGCATGATATAAACTATTCCAGATTAGCTGTAAACCCAAAAATCTCTCACAGAAAAATCCCTCCCTTTTATTATCAGCAGAGACAAGCCTAGTGTCCCTTCCAGCCATACTGTTATTGCCACAGCCACCAGCCAGTGAGCAGCTCCTCTGCCAGGACAACCCCAGAGCACCTTTGTGCATGTGAGTGACATCATCTTCTTCATTCGGATGTTTAGAGCAGGGGAGAGCTTGACCTTCTGCTTCCACCTCCTGCTTGTGTACTCACCCACTCAACACTATGATCAGGTCCTGATTGTGCTGCTGGGAATGGGGGGCTCTCAGCATCTCCAGCACTTGATGTACCAGAGCTGCCCACAAATACATTTGTCAGTGTGTTTTACTGGAGCAGCAGTCATAAAATGCAGCTCAGCAGCTGAAGTGTTGACTTACAAATTGTTTCTCTCTATCTTGTGAAATCCCTGTGGCTCTTTACGAATATATAAAATCATTTAGGTTGGAAAAGACCTTTAAGATCATCGAGTCCAACCATTAGCCTAGCACTGCCAAGTCCACTCCACCCTTCACGTCCCTCAGTGTCCCATCTACCTGTCTTTTAAATACCTCCAGAGATGGTGACTCCACCACTTCCCTGGGCAGTCTGTTCCAAAGCATGACAACACTTTCAGTGAAGAAATTTTTCCTAATATCCAATCTAAACCTCCCCTGGCACAACTTGAGGCTGTTTACTCTTGATCTATCACTTGTTACGTGAGAAAAGAGACCGACACCTACAGCACCTATATATATATACACACCCACATACATATATATATATAATTTAAAAAAACATAGTAAGATCAGGCCAGTAAAAAAGAATGTATGTAAATGTTACATAGCACTAAGGTTCTTAAGTGCATGAACTTTGAAGAGTATATAGGAAAAGGATTTTAAAGGAGCATAAATATAGGAACTAATCTACACGGTTTTGATTATACCACTTTGGAGTGAGGGAAGGGGAATCAGTCTCCAAGCAAATGTTCTCCAGTGGAAACTGTTTAATTAACTTCTTTCACCAGTGCAGCCAGAAAAATAAACAAGACAAAATAGCCCATGAGAAGGACAGTCTCATTACAGCAATTTATATAGCAACATGCAAAGTATGTACCAGCTCTGCCAGAATGGCATTCAGACTGTTTAAGCCTCTGGAGATAATCCTATATTTCCAATGAACTGCAAACACAAGCTGAACAAAGTATTTATGTTCATTACGACCTCAGACCGTTCCAGCAGCTTACAGCTTTATGAAACCCTAGGACAGGAATGAAGAGGAAATAACTTGAGTCCTGAGAGTAACTCAGATCCTGGGAATAACTCAGATCCTGAGAATAACTCTGCTTTAGGTGCTTACTTCTCTCCCCTTTCTGTACAACAACATTGGGCTCCTAGGAGCTACGCACAGGACAAAAGCAATGTTCAATGCCAGAAAACAAACTCACAAAACTGCTGAAAGACACAAGTCAGTTTAACGCGCTGGTATAAGAACAGGACAGATACGTCCTGGCTGGCAGCTTGGAGCACTGTGCTCAGAAACATCCAGCATCCCTTCCTTCCAGCCTATGTGAATAGTTATGGAGAGATCATTATTGCTTCCTTTTACCTAGGCAGATTTAGCGCTCTTCATGACTCTCCCATCACCTCAGCTCTCCTCAGACTAAATATCTGAGTGCTGGAAGCAAAAGACTTTGTGTCTCCATCAGGTCAGAGGGACGTGATGGAGCAGCCAAAGCGTGGGGCAAGAGCAGATCTGGGCAATGTTTGGCTGGATGGTAGTGAAGGTGAAGCTCCCACCACTCCTTGACAAGGGGTTGGCTTGGGAGAGGCTGCATTTTTGAGGGACCAAAGTTACTTAAATGTTTGAGAAATTTTCTTTCATTTATAAACACCAGACCATTTCACTGTGAATTTTATACTGAGCTTTCAGTTAAGTGTTGAAATGTTTGTTTTCACCTGGGAAATACTGAAAAAAAAATCAGCCTCTCATTTCAAAATGGGCAGTTTTGTTTGAAAACAACAGCCTGTGGGAGACTCAGCTTCAAACTGCTACATGAGGTCTCTTTCTCATGTTTTGTTTTTTTTTTTCCAAAATCAAAAAATCCCAGTGTCTTATTTTCACTTGAAAGGAAAACACAGTTATGAGGGCATTGATATTTTTCATGGCATGGAAGTCACCCCCCAGCCAGCCACAGTCAATCCCCCATCCCTGCCAGTATCACTTTTCCTTCTGCATTGCTTCGCGTAGTGGAAAATGATAGCTGGAAGAGAAGGCAAAAGGCCAAAGCTCATACAATCCAATTATAACCCTGCTGAAATGGCTTCCAGGAACTCAGCAAGGACTGACCTGATCATGCCTTGCAATGGCCAGAGGAAAAGAAAAATAATGGCCAGCTTGTACCCCTTCCAGAGTGACAGACTGTCTCCCAGCAAAGTTATGGAGCAGTACATCCTGAATACCTACAATGTACATAGAAAACCCAGGGAATGAGATCAGGCTGCAGAGTTGAGCAACCCAAACACTGTCTATCTGGTTTTCTTAGAGCAGGACAAGAAGACTCCGAGATTATAGTCAGTACTATAGACACTGAAAGATGCAAAGTTTGGGTTTGTTAACCCTGCTCTTCATATGGTGAAATGACTGCTGAGATTGCCTCAGCCCACTGGTTGGTGGGCAAATACCACCAAATTAACTTCTTATCAGTCACCAGGGCACTGGTAATGGGCACATTTTTCAATTAGCACCTGCTTGGTCCATACTGGGACTTGCAAATAAGGAAAAAGCTTTGCTGTATTTGCTCAGCTCCTTCTCTTCCAGGTCCACAGTCTCTTTTTTGCTGTCCTGTTGTCTTCTGCCATGCTTATGTTTTAAAGTATGCATAAACCTAATTGGTTTTAAATGAGAGGAAAGTATATACATTTTTTCCCCCACTAGGTAAGTAAAATTTTGAATATATACATCTGCTTAAAATAGTCCACAGGAAGGGAAAAATGAATTAAATCATACTTTCTTACCCTAATTAAAAAAAGAAAAACAAAAAACAGACACCACCATACTGGGTAATGCTGAGGCTGATTTTCTCCACTACCTTCAGCATTTCCCTCACAGTTACAATACTTTCCTTGGTCTCAGTTTCACTAATTTTCAATCCAACAGACTTGTTCAAGTGTACTTTGTGACTGCTTATGGTTACTAGGTCAGTATAAGTAGCACCCCATGCTTTCCAGCCAGCTCTTTTGACATTATTATCTGGAGACGTACATACAAGGCAGAGATGTGTTACCATCTGTCAGAGACTATATTAGATATTGTCTCAACATTGCTGTTGCACCACGACCACCCTTCTTGCAAAGTCATCCTAACTGCAGAGTACAGCCAACAGCAAGGCTAATCTAACCCTAACACATGCGCCCAGACCTGGGGTCTGAGACACCCAAGCAGCGGTACTGGGCACATGCACCACTGCCAAGTGGTGGGGGTGGTTAGGCAAAACAGCGCTCGGAATATGCTAAATGTTTCATGGGAACTAATGACTATATGAAACGGTTTGTGGAGACTGATGAATGTGCTAAATGGTTAATGGAAACTAATGAATATGTAATAAAACAGCCAGTATGAGAGCCAAAAAGGAGCCGCATGGTGACGGAATGTACAAGAAACAATATTGGACGGGACCTACGGAAGAAATGCAAGGACAAGACGCAAGTTCTCCCACCAGACTGGACACTGAGCTGGACTGATAGGATATCGATGTTCCATGGTGGTAACTTCTTCCACCTCCCTTTTCTCTCCCTTTCTCCTTTTTATTTGCACACCAGTTGTCGGGCAAATAAAGCTGCCTGGCGCTTGACTCTGTTTTGAGTCTTAATACTGTTCCCAAGAATTCGAACAAAGCTCATCAACCTAGTCTCTGACTGGAGTGCGACACCATCACCTCTGTGTAAGCAGAGGCAATGGATGCAGTTCTTGTACATGAGCAGAGTCATCTCACAGATCACTTTCAAAAAAATAAATTCTTTCTAAGACAGGGTCCTGTACCCACTATTAAAAAAACATGAGTAATGCCTACTTTCCTCCTTTGGCCAGCTGAGCAAGAATGCACGTTTCTGCTCAATGCAAACACATGCCTTAGAAAAGCAGAGTGACACTGACTGAGTTCATAATTTTTATCTGAGATATTTTGTTTACTTTCAGAGAGCAACAGCCTTCTTTCAGCAATAAAGAGCAGCTGTGGAGGTGAGCAGAGTCAAACTTGGCACTCAGAGCATGGTGAAGAGATAAGAGCACAGGTCACTGGGGCAGACACCCACGTGTGGTTCAGAGGAAGGCTTTGCACACCCTCTCTGCATGCAGCCGCCATAGCTGTGGAAAAGCAAGGCAGACCTGTTATTTTTCCTTCTAGTTTTCCTTCTGCTTCCATCAGTTTTGGTGGTGGTGCACGTCCACCAAACACATACTAAGATGATGACATCGTGCAGGGCACTGCTTGATCTGCATCCTTTTGCTACTGGAAAGGACCTCACCTGATTTGCGATCACAGATTGACTCCACAGGGCACTCAGTCTGGGGGAAGAATACTGTCCTACAATGATTTCCCATACCAAACATAGACAGATCTCCCTTTCCATGGATCCAGATCCCTATTTTTTGTGGATTTAGCAGCATAAGGCATAAGCCACACACAAATGTTGTTTCAAGTCCCCCTTTACACTGACTCTCTCCTGGTGCTGTTTTGAGCAGGCCAGAGGGCACAGAGTGAACAGGGGCTGCTCCAACTCGCCCTGGGCTGGACAGAGACCAAAAGCAACAGACTGGGATAAACAGCCCTTTTTTTCCAGCCCCACCTTTGTATCTGCTGTGCCAGGTCCAAAGGGTGTAAGTGGAATAGCTGGCAATGGACTATGCCCAAAACGCCCTCTCCTGATCACTCAAAATGGCTTATGGCCAGGTTACACAGATGGTGCACAGCAAAGCAGTAGTGCTCCAGAAAATCTGATCTTTTATTTCCTCCAAATATTTGTTTTCCAGTGATCACCGCTGGCCACATGTTGTTTCTTTTTTGTTGCTATTTGCATCCATCCAAAGTTTAAGAGAGTCTGTCACAAGTGTTGGGTTAAATTTAACTCATTTTTATTCCTTCAGTGCCCTGGGCACCTATTGCAGATACAGTTATGACCCTTCCCCATGTATATAAACTGCATGCAGCTTGCTTGTTTATATTAAGTTTCTTTGTCCCACGCTCCCTCACCCACTGCAAGTTATATCTGAATTTGAGTCAAGGGGTTTTTAAGAGTGGCTGGACAGGAGGTACATCTGCTCCTGGGCATCATGGGCAAATCACTACCCAAGTTCCTTGGAGGTGAAAGCAGGCCCTCTTTAATTTTTCTCCCCTTGTTTCAATGTCAACCTTTACTCTGCTACATCACATAGCATGGGAGAGAAGATGAAGCCTTGAGGGTAATTATCACAAGTCTAAATCTTGAGTGGTCTTTTTAGGGACACATAACCTAGTTAACACTGAAAGGATGGTGTGGGTACTAACAGAAAAAGGTGAAGAACTGCAAAAAGAAGTCTCATTTGGGAGAAAGGCTAGGAAGTCTCCCACATCCTTAGCAGAAACACAGCTGGAAAGGAATGTTTTTCTAGTTTGCTTTTGGCAAAGACACCACACTCCTAGATGTAAGTGCTCACAAGTATTGTTATTTTTTCAACTCAAGCCATTGAACACTTGGATAAACTCAAACTTCAAAACAATCCCTAGTGTTCTTTAGAGGATGCCTGTGGAGCTGTGATGCAGGAAACAGGTGCTGAGCCCAGTTAAAGTCCGATGTCTGAAGGAGATACTGTGTGAAAAGTTTCTGCTCACACCGGCCCGTCCAGTTGTGTTGCTGTGGCCAGCTGCAGCACAAGGACCCTCTGCTGCTAATCACGTTGCTGAGGCATGGACACAAGTAATGGCATGAAGTCCAGACCAACCCACACACAGAGTCGGCTAAGACTTCACAAAATGTGATGAACCTCAAACTGTGGGGATCTAGTGCCTTCACTAGCTTAATTTTATCAGAAGAGTGGCATAAGCTCTTAGCAATGAAGAAACAGGGCAGAAAACAGCACTGTTCAAAAGGCAACATACCTGGAAATATAGTAGCTTATGAATAATAAAAAATCAAGAAAATGTGACATCAGCTATGAAAATATTCCTGGTAAATATCTAAAGTACCTTCTCTAGCTTCCCTGAAATGTCTTCATTGCAGGAAAACAGCACTTCAGACATCTCCTATCAATAAGCCACCTTGTGGGATTTTGCAATTTTCATTTTACACCTCCACAGATGTTTAGCCAGGAAAATAAAGTTTTGAGTTTTAATCCCAACTCTTTTCATATCTATCCATGCAGAGCAATGTCAGTGGCCAGAAATTACAGTGAGCTACACGCACCTTAACACAATTTGCATGTAGTCCAACCAAGTAAACTCTGGTTATGCAGAAATCAGAGCAGATTACCTTGCCAATAGCCACCAGATTATCTTTGTATTTCTTACAGAGCAGGAGGTTGGATTCCACATCCTATAGTAAACCAGCTCATGTGCTTTGTGAAGACTGCTGGATGCTAAGCTGAGCCACGGCAAACAAAACCACATGCAACTGTATTACTAAGCATCTTGAATTGCAGATCATGAAAACGACAGTCTGAGACAGAGGGAGTCAGTCTACTGTGTTACTAACAGCTGAATAATCTAATTACTCAGCCCTCTGAGAAAGAAATGAAAAGATCAATTCAAAGAGAGTTGGAGAGTTGTTAGTCCAGGTAACTCTGCTAGTGAGCAGAGGAAGAAAGACTCCATTCTTCCTAATTTGGCTGAGCTGAGCCTCATCTTTTAAGAGCTGGGAAACCTCTGAGAAAGGCATCTTGGCAGCTTAATGGGTCTCTGGTGGCCTGGTCTTGGGTGTTGTCCTTCCCAGAGGAAAGGCAGTTGTCAGTGCCAGGAAACAGGTCTTGTTGAACCAACCAACCCATCCAGTCCCACAAATCACTGCCTTTTCAGCTGAGCCTTTCATCGCTTTGGGCTATTTGAGAGCACAGGGCCATGTTGAGAACCTGTACCAGCAAACAGCACAATGACAAAAGAATTTCCCATGCACCCTGTCTTCATCTTTGGTAAAACTTCTCTGTGGGATTCCAGCAATGAGAATCCCATTCAGTGCCACTTAGGATGGAGAGTGAGTGGGAAGGAGGAGACTTCTCCCCATCCCTGGGAGATGGGGGCAAGGCAGCCTTTACCAGCAGGGCTCCTGCTGA
>NW_010156197.1:13163-21061 GCF_000695765.1 Mesitornis unicolor
CAACAGGGTCCACACTTACCCTCCTAGAGTGATGCCCCAGTGTTCACCCTCCCCTGCCACAGTCTGCATCCAATAAGACAGAAGGGATGAAGCAAGACCACTGCATGTAGCTGCACCTCTCCAAAAAAAGAGGCAACCTAAGGACTCTGAGAGGAAGCTCTGACCATCCTTATACCACAGCAGCCTCCAGGTGCTGGTCATCAAACAACCTCTTTGGATAAATGGTCCCACATACACACAGAGATTGTCAATGGATGTGCTGTACTCACTGGGAGTGCAGAAGGGATGATTTTGGAGAGCTGTGACATCTGCTTATGCATATTATATACCATGTTAGCCATTACCTCAACACAGTACAGAGGTCCTGTGTAGTGCAGAGCTGAGTTTCCACCCTGACTTTCCCAGGCAGGAATAATGACCCCTAAAGAGAAGGGAAGTCATCTAGTGATGCTTTGATTGGAGCTCCCCACATAATGCTCCATTTAACTTCTTCCCACAGCGCTCATTCCATTTGTTCGCTTCCTCCCCCTTTGTTGTGCATCCAGAAATGTTCTGAGCACAAACTGCTCTCGCTATATATTTATAGCAATAAGCCAGTGCCAATCAGGACTTCAAAGCTGCCCTCTCCAGGCAGTGCACTTCACAAGGCCAGACCTTCCTGCTAGATAATCCCAGGTCCTTTCCATTTCATGGGTTTATCAGTGGTCATGTGCTAGGAGGCCCCAAGCAGCAGGTCCAGTTTCACCTGGGAGATGCAGCATCCAACATACACGCATTCCTGTGGAAATCAGTTAACGTGGTCATGCTACCTCCTAGTACCCATCCACAACTCACCATTTTTGACATGGTCAACAAAATTTGGGACACAGAAGAAAGCCGAGGTACTGTGATGTGCAGAGCCCAGAGGGTACACAGCAGAGCTGATGGTAACACAGCAGGGATCAGGGATACATACAGGGAATTGGAAATACAGCACTGGGAGTGCTGGACTGTAATGAGAGCATCACAGTACATGGGTAGGAGACTGGGATTGCCACAGTGAGGAGGTCACAAATCCCTGGGGGGGCAAATCTTTATTTGTTGTGCTGTTTATGAGATAATTTGTCTTTTATCAATGGGGGACACATGTACTTTATCTATACCGTGATTGGGCACTGACAAGGAGCCAAGCACCTGTTTGCACTCTTTAGTGATAGAACATACAGCCCCAGCACAGTCAAAACAGCGAATGCAAAATCTGAATGTGCATATTAAGGAAGGAAAACCCAGTGCCCAAATCCCATCACAGGAATATGAAATACATGTGGGAAGGAGCCAGGCATCTCACCTGGACTGTGGTGCTGCGCTGCCCATCTGCTCCGGTCTGAATGGGATGAACCCCAAAACACACAGTGACGGAATCAGGATGCCTTTGGGGGTGGGAGGAGGCAGGGGCACATCATCTGTTATTCCCCAGGTGCAGTAAGTGCCAGCAGCCACAGGGACCTTGCAGCAGATGGACACCCATCACGGTACCACAGGGCACAGCTCTACTGCTGTTGGGCACTGTGGGCTTTGTTGGTAGAGAGTAAGCAGTGTGGAGAGCACAAACAGCTCTCCCACCTTGGTGGGCAGGCTATAACAGCCAGCCCCAGGCACAGCCCCTGCACAGATGCAGCCTGATACCTCTGGGGCATCATGGGTTCAGTCACACTGACAATGTTGTGACTTTTCCATGTCTCACCCCCTTCGCTTCTAAAACAGGGGGATATAGCCTTCATGGTCGAGCTGTACTCACTCCTGTGCTGGGAAGTTGAAGGTTTGCTTGGCCACACCACAGTGTCAGGCCAAGTTCATCTGTATGCATCCACCGACTGTGAACGCCACGCAGCCACCTCACTTGCCCTCAAAGGCAGTGTACATAGACATATTACCTTGCTCAGGCATTGCAGACAAAATCCATACATTTCGATGCTGACTGTAGTTTGGTAGAACATCAGATGTGTCCTCAAGCATCATCACAGAAGTAGCCTGCTCTTCAGACCACAGCCCTTAGAAAAGAGGCCAGATCTTCCTGTTCTGTGCATCTGCCACTTCTCTACACTTCTTTTCAGCTTTGCCTTAAGATCCTCAATGTCACCTGTGCACTCCTTACGCAACAAGCACTCCATGCTCCAGTGGCTCAGTGCACTGAAGCCCTCCACGGCAGCCAAGCTAAACACTGGCACCATTTGTTATACTGTTTTCTAGGGCAGAGAGGGGCTACAACTTGCTCCGACAGACTCCTTGTCCCAGTGCCTCATTGCTTATGCTTTTTTGGGTGAACCATATCACTATTTTCATCAGCAGACCTAGGGACAGTAGCAGCACCTATCTCCTGTGTTTGCACTAAGCACCTGGTTGGTGGCATTTATCTGTGCACAGCACCGAGCGTTCGGGGAGATAGGTATCAGTTCCTGCCCCTGGCTTGGGTTTATCAGGGTCACAATCCTCACTATTTCCTCACTGCTTTGTCATTCACAGCAGCTCAAAGAGGGAGGATAAAAATTTGCCAGGCCCTGGAGGGGTCACTTTGCACAGCACTGCATGATGGGGCCCACCATGCAGCACTGTGAGTGTTACTGTGCCCATGCCCCAGCTGATACACACCGACAGAAAAGCCAACCCCAGCAGGGGAAATGAACGGATGGATGACCACCTGCTGAAAAGGACAATGCTGAGACAACTAGGTGCTATGGCAATTCATATCCTTTCTTTGATCTCAGCTGCATCTTTGTACAGCATATAGAAAGCAAAGAGAAGAATAACAAACCTTTCTGCTAAGCCAGTGACTGTCTCAAATTCATTTTCCTGCTCTGTAATAGGAACAGAGGCTCAAATCCCAGCCTGCATTAATGAAAAAACAAACAGAAGCAGAAGTTCATTAGCGATGAAAGTTGCATTTCCGGCCAATTATTTATTTGCCTTTGCCTCTAAAGAGCCTATCTATGCATTGCATAGGAGCCTGCTGGAAGCATGTCTAGTAAAAGTATTTGGTCAGTTTGTTTAAACTCTTACCACAGTAAACAGCAGGATTAAACAGAGTATCATCCACTTGGCCTCATCACCATCTCTTGTCTTGTTCCCATGTCGAAATCTGGAAAAACTCATCACAGAAGTCACAGTCTGACACAGAGTTCAGCAGATTCACGCCCTGTTAGTCCATGGCTAAAAACAAGTTTCAGAAGAAAAGCACTGGGAGGATGCTCCAGCTGCAGCTCTCCAAAACCTATTTGAGTGAGCACAGATAAGGCCCTTAGACAGACCCTTAGCTGTTGATCCCAAACTCAGAGGGGATTCCCAGCATCTGAGGAGTTCAAGTTACTTATGCTGAACCTTTTAGCTCTACTATACCCATCCCACTATTGCAAGTCACTTGGCCTTCAGGCAAAATCACTTCAGCCTTGTTCCACGTGAATGCTGCAAACAGCTTGGCATGTGTACCAAAAGGGCAATGGCATCAGCCAGCCAAGGAGTTGCAATTTCAGCATCCTTCCAGGCCCTGCTACTGATTCAAGGTGCTCATTGAACAAGGAAGGTGCAGAGCACCTCTGTGTGATTTCATAGGCATTGATGGCATACACTGGTCACGTTATTTTGTCCCTATCAACAGACAAATCCACTTGAGAAGCTCTCTAGACCTATAAGCTGCGCATCTCAGCCTATGGAAAGTACCTGCACACTGTTACCATCACCCTGCATCCTCCTCATTATTTATGCCTGGTGTTAAGCGATGCACCCACTGTAAGCCCTTGCACAGTCCCTAGGGCACACAGCACATCTGCTTGAATTATTTTAAGCTTAGAAAGAACCACGCGACACAGGGCTTTCTTTTCTGGCATTAGCTGTACCAGCCAGAGCTGCATCATTAACAGAGTACTGACGAAGGAGCAAGGCACTCTGAAGGCACTAATTACGGCAAAGAAATCACAAACCTTTCTTGATTTTTCTATCACATTATGTACCTTCTGCAAGGTAAAGAGACATGAGTTGTACAAAGGGCAATCAGATCTGCTGTTTGCAGCATCCCAGGGAACATTGATAGCTAAAGATATCAGACAGCGTTTGAGACCTACTGCTTTCCATACTGCTGCAGACCACCTGTGCCACTCCACCTCTGTGAGACAGAGGTCACTGGGCCTATTACATGGCCCCCAGAATTAACAGCATGACTGAAAAGAAAACTTGGGTCTCCACTAACTCTGTGCTATCTCTCTCATTTCCCCTCAGGTTTCCTGAATGCTAAACACAACCAGCTAAATTTGCACTGGGTCCTTCCCCCAGCACCTCCCTGGCCACTCCAGCATCCTGTGCTACGTAGGAGGGGACATAGCTTGTCCAGCCAACCTGAGAGGCTGCAGCAGGATTCAGCACACAAGCTGGTATTGCCAAGGCCAGCCTTTGTGGAGATGGAGGGTTTCATGGTGTGCAGACACACAGGTCGCCCACAAGCCGTCCTGCTTTCCCAAGCCCCTCTGGGCCAAGCATTAGCCTGGGACTGTGGGCAGAAGTGCAAGCTCTCTGCTGAATTCTCCTTTCAAGGTAAGGACACAAGATGACTGCTGAGGGATCACCGATGTTTTCTAGCTCAGAAACAAAGGGTGCAACTTCTGACCCTTGTTTGCTGTTAGGGATGGGGAGACAGGATGGGAATGACACTGCACATTCCCTCTCTGAAGCACCAGGCCATTCACACTGTGACTTAGCTTAGGCGCCACAGGTCTACAGGGAGGACAAAGTGGGTCTGTTTTGCCTTGGGCACTGTACCAGGATCGCCCTACCCACTGCTGCTGCAATGCCAGGTTTTCCTTGCCCAGGGGGAAGCAACTCCGTGTCACTTTTCCCAGCCCCAACCACACTCCTGTGCCACTGCAGGCATCTCTGGGCCCTGCTGCTGTGGGACTGGAGGCACAGGCTGTCCCACAGAGGCCCCCACAACTCAGGCAGGCCTGGCTGCTGTTCAGCTGGGAGCTGCAGGACATGAGTGCGTCTATGGGTTTTTGCAGGAGCAAAAGGGATTCAAAAGCTCAGGCCAGGCATCATCTGACATGAGGCTAAGCCTAAACCAGAGCAATGTTACCCCCTTGCAGAGAGAGGGGTTTTGAGCAGACAAAATACTTGGTATTTCCCTTTTTGCAAAACCAGTGTTTTCATCCAAGGCTAAAAATTTTGTAGAGAATAAGACCAAAACTCTGCAAACATTTGTATGTTGTCTGACTTTTTACCAGGAGCATCTCCACACGTAACTGGATTCCCATGCAATACTGAGAGTCTTCCCTTCCTGCAGGCAGCAGGAAGCACACATAAGGCTGCCTGGTATCACCAATGTAGCATCTCTGATAACAACGTGATTAATAATCATTAATGTCAATCACATAAATAGCCCGAAGACTGTCACACACCTGTTCCCTAGCACCATCTGGAGGCAAACTCTGTCCTTCACCCAATTTAGTGGAAATGATGCTTGCAGATCCAGCACAACAAATGGCTCCAACTACTCTGGGTCAAGCATTCAGCAAAGATTCAGGTGTTTGCTGATCTGAATATGCATTGTAATACAGACAAATTATTCAAGTGTGGTTGGTTGTTGGAGGCCAAAAACTGTTTAGGAATATATGTTTAAATCTAATAAGCTAACTCTAGGCAAAAAGCAGAACACAGCTCTTCTGCTGCAGACTGCAAAAAAACTTCCTGATGATGTGGTTTTAAGAATTTGAGGAAGAAAATGTAGAGAAAACTGAAAGTTTAAGGAAGGTATCACATTACAAGATTTTGCTCCCATTTTTTCCTACCTGGGAGCTGATACCTTTTCCATCTGCATTCTCCTCAAATCAGGAGAAAAAACTCAAACCCTCGCCTCGCAGTCCCCAAAAGGCAAACATCAGATTACTTTGAACAGGGCATCACAAACCATGTTACAAAGGTGCAACTGGTAAGATGCTTTAACCACAACAACAGGAAGCAGTCTAATCTGAAAAATTATATAGACACCTGAGACATAGAAGACACGTGCCCAAATCCTGAAGCCAAATGTTCTCACCATGGGCTGGGATTACGCACTAGGGCTGGTCATGGACTAAGTTAATATTTGTGCATTTTTTCCGCTTGCTGCATTAGAGAGATGAAATTTTGAGTATAAAACAAAGAAGCTTGTATACAGGTGTCCTGTTTGAGCTAAATAGAACTAATTTTTTCTATTTAGTGATTTTACTTTTCCGCTCAGTCTCTTTTAAGTGGCTGAACTTGCTGAAAACTGGCAGCATGTTTTTCCCAAACAGTGCTACTAGAAGATATGCTCAAGGTCACTTGTCTCACCATGGGTGCTGTGTCTGTGCCTACGGGGGGTGAGGTGGACCCAAAACGGACCAACGAGGTATTCCATCCCACATACGTCATACTCGGTATAAAAACCGAGAGATCACGAGGGTCTCGTTCCTTTTCACCCTTTCTTCCATCTTGGAGCCCTTGCATCTCAGACCCTTCTGTCCATCTCGATCCTGCAGAGGCCAAGGTCTGAGCAGAACCCTGCTGGTTCATCTGCCTCTGATCCTGATTTGTGTGTCCTGCAGTCTGCACCCACCTGCTGCTGGGTTCAGGCTGGGACTTTTCCAGTGCCTGGCTCAGCAGAGCCTCTGGTGATGTATTTGTCATTGAGGGGAGGGTGGAGGGAGGATTATATATTGGTTTTGTTTATATTTGTACATATTTGTATATATTTCATTATTTTCCTATTTACAATATTATCATGCAGAATATTAGTATTATTGTTTCATTAAATCTGTTAGTTTTATTTTCCAGCCCGTAAAGTCTCTCTCCGTTATTCTCTTTTCTCTTCTCTTCCGGGGAGGGTAGAGGGGTTAATAGAGCGCGTCTGTCCAGGATTTAGTGGCTGGCCCAGCCCTAAACCACGACAACGGGAACAACTGGGTTTACAAAGCAGAGACCAGGTGTTGAGGATGTTTTCACAGAAAACAGCATTTTAAGATTAGAATGTAAATTTTGTCCAGCAGGACCCTTGGTCCTAGGAACCATCAGGCAGGATTAACTGGAGGACGCCTCAATCAATTTCTTCACACCCCCTAACAACTACATCCTTGAGAAGACGATACAAGACTGGTAAGAGGCCAATCATCCAGCCCAAAGAGGTGTCAAATGTTGGACAGTTGCCTAATGAGGATGAAGTCAGGAAAAACTGGAAGCGGGGAAAAGCAAATGCAGCAGGGGGAGATTGCGACCACCAACTCACAGACCACTGACTCAAAAGAAAATGAACACTGCACATGCGGACTCATCAGTATGAAAAGCATGAAATTAATTAGCCAACAGAAAGTAGATTAAGTGATTTTGTACCCATTAATGTAGTTCCAGGTAGAGTTTTATTAATCATGTATTAGGATAAATATGGTGTAGTTTTTACAGGTGGTGTGCTTGATTTGTGGAAATCCACTACCCAGCCTTGTAGGAACTCTGACAGGTATCTCCAAGATCTCACAAAACTGGCCTTGTCTCCCTTTCACATCCTGTATCTCCTGATACTGAGCAGTCAGAATCCTAAGTCCTTGAAATAATACCAAACCCAGGGTTCTTCCTTTGAATATGATTTTTAAAAATTAAGTAAAAGCAAACTCTTCTCAAAATAGGGAAGGTCTGACCAACTATTGTGTTACTGTATACACGGGAAAAGGAGAGAAGGGCTGCAATTCTCCTTCCCACTGTATTTTGAAAGAAAACAGAAGTGTTGCTTCCACACCACAAACAGAGCCCAGTAAACACAACATAGAGACAGCCCATCCAGCTGGGCTTTTTTAATGGTTCAGAAATGGATGTGCAGACTGCAAGTCCAAACAGGAGCCAAAGCCCAACTTGAACTCAGATTGGCC
>NW_010156198.1:0-3736 GCF_000695765.1 Mesitornis unicolor
ACAAGCACTCGGTCCTACCGTCACCCTCAAATCCTATGGGTATTACTCCACTGGCTTCAATGGGCTCTGCATCAAGCTGCTGAATTGTCATCTAAACATATGTTATTATCCTTAAGGTTAAAATTTGAATACATTTGACCCATATATAAAACAGTATGTTTAAATGTGCAAATGTAAAAAAAATAAAGAATTTATGCTGAAAAGCAAATCATGTCTGAATCTCACTGTGTATGGATTTTCACAATGCTTATCTTGGGACTGCAAATAAAGATGTAAGTAGACATTACGTTGGAGATTTCTCTTGGTTGTTAAAGGCAGAATTAATCAAATATATTATTTAAAAGAACAAATAGGAAGACAGTCAGGGAATCTTTTGCATGTAGTCCTGCACTCATTTCATAGTTGCAGACTCAGTTGTCAGCTTTGCTGGCATAAATTTTGTGAGTGAAAGGTCAGTGATTATCTTGGGACTGGAGAGAGCTTTTTTGTTTTAAAGTTAAAATAATTTGCTCATACGCAATAACAACGCAGAACATATATTTTGAAACAATCAGCCACAAATAGCTGGTTCACAGAAGTATTTTCACTGTGTATCTATAAGGATGTTTCAAATTGAAGGTCTTCCTGTAACAGTAAAAACAGGGATGTATAAGTTTTATGTGTGCCTGGTTTAAAAGATTGCTTTTTTTTTTTCTTTATGAAAGAAGCACAAAATGTCTGCCAAGCTTAAAAATTATGCTGATCATGCTTCTATGTCTGTTAGGTGGTACTTACTGGGCAGTCTGGCTCTTGTCAGTAATTCAACTGCTTTGCAGCTGTGGAATTACTGTAGAGAGGAGTTGGGGTTGGTGGGAGGCATTCTTTGTCCCAGTTGCATTTAAAATTACATCTTATCTAATGAAAGAGCTCATCATTGTTTTTGGCTGCCAATAGCAGGTACAGTATGGCTTTTGTTCAAACCTGTCACTTTACCAAATAAAGGCAATAACTGCTTGCTTTAATCATACAAGTAGTCCAATTGATTTCTGCAGGAATACTTGCATGAGTAAGGCAAACAGGATTTGGCAATAAAATTGATTTAAAAGAATCCAAACGGAATATTCTTCCAGAAGAATCTACTGATTAAAAACTGTTTAAAGAGGCAGTTAAAAGGAATAGATATTATTAAAATTTAGATGCTAAATGTGTTTAAAGTGAAAGCATGAAAGAGTATGAAGTAAAGAATAAAATCAAAAAAGGAAGCAGATACTAAAGCGTTTTCATCATTCATCAAAAATTAAACACTTTTTTCTCAAGTGGCAAGCTTTTAATTTAAATTTGGCTTTGAAATCTTTGGGTAGGCAGCAGAATGTCTAGAAAGGTGCATAAATGCATAATGAGTATTTTCCCCAAACTCTAAGAACTCCATATGATTTCACAAAAAATTGTGAGTGCCCCTGAAACACTGAATATTTCTTCAAGTGCTTATATGTGGATTTGAATATTTAAATTTTTGTATTCAGTTTGAAAATGCTGGCATCCCTAAAACTAAAAAAGAAAAATATTTGCTTGCTTCCCAAGGGAGTTATGCACTTAAACCAAAATGCAAACAGACTAAAAAAAAGTATGCAGATGTAATGCCTGCTTCTTGCACTGCTTTTGCAGTAAAGTTCCTGGAACTCTTCTTGTATTAATCAGATATTTAATCTTTAAAGGCTAGTTCTTCAGCTGGCATCATTTATGTTCCCTAGCTGGAATTGCTGCAGGCTTAATAAGAAAGTAGGTGTCATAAATAGTATTAATGCCTTCATTTTAAAAACTTGCCCTGACCAGTACAGAGCAAATCAAATTGACATTGTAATACTAAAACTAAAAGAAATAATACCAAGAACAGATCACCAGTGTCAATAACAATTCTAAGATAAATAAGACAGAAATAATTGGTATTAAGATTTAATGGAAACTCTATTAATGCCATTTTATAGTTAAGATGCAAAATGTAATTTGTTCAAGCAGGCTCAATTCAGTATCATGAAAGAGATGGTGAATTAGCCAGAGCTGTCTGCAGATGTGTGACTCTTCCCAACAAAAGTTATCAAGCATTTTAAAGGAGCTCAGGAAGAAACAGAACCTAAACAAGTTAACAGAATTTAAGAGTTCTTCATGTTGACCAGTTTTTCACAAAATTTTAATATGTGTACAGTTCGTCAATATTTGGTGATATGTTTCCTTAGAGATCAAAGTAAGCGCTAGAGTTCCTGATTGGCATAGTTAGGTGTCTCTGCAAACAGCTCCACAACCACTGCTGTTGGTTATTAGCACAGCAACACTTACATTAGAGCAACAGGTTACCAAACACCGCTGATAATTGATCAGTTATGAAAAAATGGGGTTTTCTCACCCTTCAAGACTATATCCATAACTTTAAATCACAGAATCACAGAGTGGTAGGGGTTGAAAGGGACTTCTGGAAATCATCTAGTCCAACCTCCCCTGCCAAAGCAGGTTCACCTACAGCAGGTTGCACAGGATAGCATCCAGGCAGGTTTCAAATGTCTCCAGAGAAGGAGACTCTACAACCTCACTGAGCAGCCTGTTCCAGTGCTCCGTCACCCTCAAAGTAAAGACGTTTATTCTCATGTTCAGATAGAACTTCCTGTGTCCCGATTTGTACCCATTGTCCCTTGTCCTGTCTCTGGACACCACTGAAAAGAGTCTGTCCCCATCCTCTTGACACCCACCCTTTAGATATTTATAAGCATTAATAAGACCTCCTTTCAGTCTTCTCTTCTCCAGGCTACGCAGACCTGGGTGTCTCAGCCTTTCATAGAATCATGGAATCATTAAGGTTGGAAGAGACCTCTAAGATCATCAAGTTCAACCATCAACCCAACACCACCATGCCCACTAAACCACTAAACTTTCCTCATAATAGAGATGCTTCAGTCCCCTAATCATCTTAGTGGCTCTACGCTGGACTCTCTTCAGTAGTTCCATGTCTTTCTTGAACTAGCAAGCCAAGAACTGGACATAATACTCCAGATATGGCCTCACTAGAGCAGAGTAGAGGGGGAGGATAACCTCCCTTGACCTGCTGACCAAACTCTCCTTAATGCACCCCAGGATGATTAAGTCACCAGAAGGAGCTGCTTCGGAGCTTGGCCTCATCAGAACCGGAGCAACAGATCTTGGTGTACGGGGGGGTTCCCAAGGTTTTCCTGAGGCAGAGAAATGCAAGGGGTGCAGAGCAGCCTGTTCTGGACCCAGCAGCTCTCACGAGTGACACTGATGAGGCATAGGCATTGCCAGGCCAACCACACCCCTGCACATAAAAGGAGCCTCAGGGAGGAACACAGAGTGCACAAACAGCACATTGGTGTCAGGGTGTGGTGTAGCAGGGTGCGTAGAAGGGCACGCAGGAAGGAACTGAAGCTCTGCCAGCTTGACAGGTGAGTCCTCTTGGTGGTCATTGCCCTCTTGTTAGGAGCTCAGCTATGGTCTCCATTCAGCAGAAGGTCGTGATCTCAACACTCACCAGAATGGATATGGAAACCCAAATGGAGCTCCCATGGAAACATACAGCTGTCCAGGTCACAGTCTGCAGGGAGTGCCAGAGCCTCTCACTGGTAATGGGTGGCAGCTATGAGAACTGCTGTGTTTGTTGTGAGCAGGTGGACGATCTGCTCAGCCTGGTGGCAGATATGCAAGAGGTTTGCAGATATGCAAACCAATCAGCTAAAGTGTTAGCAAAGCAATT
>NW_010156199.1:0-32856 GCF_000695765.1 Mesitornis unicolor
CTCTCCTGCCGATCTCCTCCCGGCCAGCCGGCCGGGAATTTGGCTGGGCAGCAGTGAGAGGTTCGTCCGCATTCCCCTTCGCCCAGCCGCCCCGTGAGGAGCCGGGTGCGGGGGTGCGGGGCCCCTCAGTCCCCTTGGGGCCCCTCCTTGGTGCTGGCTGCTTCTCCTCTCTGGATATCCCCTCTCTTGCAGAGGCCCCCAGCTGAGTGGAAAATAGTTTCAAAGGGGCGCCTGGGATGAGTTATTTCCCTAATTTAAGTGTCGGTAAGAATTAGCTTAGGTGTCGTCTGATGCACAACATTCCTATAAAATCTGCAGGAAACCGATTTTTGTAACCAGTTTGTGTAAAAGCCCACACCACTGAACAAAGAGGGAAAAAACTTGAGATGTTTTACAGAGTCGCAATGAAAACAGCAGTGCTGATTCTCCTGCCAAAACTGAGGGAGAGGAACCAAGAAATAAACAGCTAAGCGATTACGCTGTGCCATTTGTAACATTGTTTTTCTTCGTCCATTTGTTCACCTAATAATCATGGCACTTATTTCCACGATAAGAATTGCATGCTGTAGGAGTTTTTTTGGGTTTGTTTTTTTTACCTTTCACATATGTGTGATTGAGAGCGTGTGGGTACACTGCAGGCTCCATAAATGGGCCACGTAGGGAGAGTTGTGGCACTGCAGCAGTCGTGTCGACTGAGCCCACGGTTGTCTCATAACCACAGCGAAGCTTCGGGTAGCTCGGGGCTCCAGCCCAATTGGGACACGCAAGGCGTGCTGCAATTTTTAATGTGATGCAGCAAGGCACGATGGGAACTTGGTTATGGTTGTACACTTAAGTCGTTGCAGCGTAGGTAGGGGCTGGGGCTTGGATATGGGGAATTGTTGCTGTTTATGCCTTGATTTTCCTGTGGAGGGGCAGAGTTTTGCTGCGTGAGTATTCGGTTTATGCCCTTAGCTCAAATAAACAGATGTACTGTCCTTCCCTTAGGAGTGGGCAAAGGGCTAGCTTACGTATTTCTTTTTCAGAAGGATGGCTTTTCTGAGGTCTCCCCTTTTTATCTTTTCCCTTTTTTCCTATTTTCCTTGTGGTTTTTTTTGTTGGGTTTTTTTTTTTCTGAGAGCAGAGAAACAGAGAGTTTCTGTAGCATATTAAAGCTCCTTCTTCTAAGGAACTCTATTTTTAAAGTTGTTCTCTCTTTCAAATGTGACAGCTCATCTATTTCTTTTTATTTCCTCTTGATTACCTTGCTAGGCCTATTGAGTCAAGGATTTGTAATGTGGCAAGGCTACTGCACTGTCTGCCTTGCTTCTCTCGACTGATGTACTCAAGATTAAATTTCTGGAAAATACTCTTTTTTGTTTTGGGAGGTTATTTTGTTGCTAGTAGCTTAATGCCATTTCTTCCATTAATATATAATTTTCTATCTGTCCTTGTACTTGAAAATATTGCCTTGCCTTTCATAAAACCAAACCCAGCCAAGTCTCTGAATAAACCGGTAAAAATAAATTTGTAAGAACTCACTGTACAAATGGAATTAGATATATTTCAGAGTTGTATTAATTCACGATCCATGTGAAGGTGACATAGACCCAAGCCAAGTTAAAGATGTAGATGCTTAGTTCTTTTCCAAGGTATAAAATCTGGTTTTAAGTGCCTAGGCTTTTTCTGTTGTAGTGGTAGGAAAGCAGTTCCCAAATCACTGAGATTTGAACAAAAAACCTTGTAAGTTTGGGCGTTGAGTAGGACTGAGTGAAGAGACATGGCTGGGTACCTGCTTCTCGTTGAGAGTTTAGGTTCCCCAACCAGAACTGATTCTGTCTGCTTCAGTGCCAGAGCCTGCTTCTGAGGTGTCAGCTGGAATACCTTGAAACAACTGAGAGGACTCGCTGACTTTCTTGAAACCTTGCAGGAAAAAGAACTGCTGGAACTGCTTAGGGCGCTTGCTAAGGGATTTGAAGGCGTTTGGTGCCGTGCTCGCAACAAGAAGCTCTGGTGTTTCTCATGTTGCAGAACGGTGCCTTCACCACAGAGCTGCTGGTTGGTGCAGAACCATGTGGCAAACCTTCCTTCATGTGGCTGAGCCTTGTGCTCCTGTGCTGGGCCACTGCTCAGAAGAGGAGCAAGCAGGAAGAAACACTGTTTTTTCTCATCTACTGGTTAGAATGCTCAAAACCTCTAATGATATCAGGAAACTTTTAGGGATTTTTTTTTCTATCTGTGGGCAAATGCCTTGATGCCTTTTTGGACTGCAGATTTTGATTTAGGCACTTTTATAATTTTAGGCAGTTTAATTAAATCCTGGTTTAAACGCCTGCATCCTCTTCTGGTCCTCTTTCCGCAACAAATTCCTGTGGAGGTGAGGTTTGTGCCCTAGTGAAGCACTTTTAAAGTCTTTGTGGCCCTGCACAGGACTGGCTATTTGTGTACATTAATTTGTTGGCTGGGTTTGGGTACAGAAGTGCTTTATTTAGTAAGAAACTCACTCAGTGAAAAGGTGGTGGATTTTTTTTCTTCTTTGAAACAACCACCAAAGCATAAATGTGTAATTTCTTAGACTCAGTCTTGAAAACCCATGCACCCAGGAAATTGGTTCAGTTTGTGTAGAACCTGAGCCTTTGATTTGGGGCATATTGTGCCCCTATAGGTGAAAAGGCCTCATCAGTAGAGAGGAGGCCACACTGTGAGGCTGATGGTACAGCTGAAGGGCTGCAGGGCTGGTGCTGCTGGTGGCAGTGTCTTTACGAAACTGCATCATGGTGAACACCCCAGAGCCTCGTTGGTTTTAGTGTCTGTCGCCTGCAGTCGGGGCAGCAGTGAGAGCAGCGGCGAAGAGATGGCATCAGGGGGCTCATTATGGAAGCTGGGAAGTAGCAGTGGCAGTCTCTGGGTCTCATGAGTGAAGAAGATAGAAGGATGATGAAGATGCCTCACCCATAGGGACACTGAGGAGTTTGGGAAGAGGATAGGATAGAGAAAGTACACGCCTGAATCATAAGAAGTAGGAATTTGTGGTGGAGCGGTGGTCAGGTGGGTGATGAAAGCAGGAAGTGGAGAAAACGAATGCCAGTTCTTCCAGTAGCTGGTGGTGAACTGGCACTTCAAGCTGGGTGGGTCCCAGCCTATCAAAGGCTAATATTTATGATAAATACAATCCTCAAAAGCACCAACAGAAACAGTGCCTTGACTTTTGCCAGAGCTGGACAGCAAGTGCTAGCTTGTTACGTGTGTGTTGCCTGAGGAGAGAGACAGTGCATTTCCGCCAACCCTTAATGCCCCCTGCCTCCTCCAAAAAAAGTCTCTCAGTTGCTGATACAGTCTTCTCTACAAATTGATGAGTAGCATGGCTTTGTGTAAATGATGGGAGTGTGCTGTACTTACAAGCTGAAGAGATGGAAGGAGCAGGTGAGGAGGGGACTAACGTAAGATACGTACAAGCACACAAGAAACTGGAGAAGCTGCAACAAAGAAGAAGACACTAAACACTGAAGACAACCCAGAAAAGATGACAAGATGAATAGGAAAGATGTTCGTAATAGACTGGCTAGGTGTGTACGGAAGATACAGCATTAAACAAATTTGGGGTTGGATAATTGTTGCTTAAACAAAGTATGAAACTTTGTTACTCTGTTCTTATTTCGGTGGCATGGCAAAAGTTGATTGCCGTCAGTCAAGCCATGTCTTGTATCTGAGGCTAAGAAGTGTTTGTGCTCTTTATTCTGCAAAAAGCATCTGTGTTCCTGTTAATAGTGGGTGCTTGAGAGTCAGAATAATCATGAGGTGATTTGTATCCAGCTGGACACCACAATGACTTGTTAGCACAGCTGTCTTTAAAATACAGGGGCCTTCCAACACCACCACACAAATGTGGGACCCCTTGGGAAATGATTGGACTGCCTCTGCTTTTCCTCCAGTTCAATTTCTGGCTGTATTTCTCCCTCAACTTGTAAAGATACATTTTCTCATATATAAATTAGGTGGTTAGCTGCGAAAAGTTGAGCTAGAAAAATGGCAAAGTGTAGAAAATACTTGCTACAGATGATAGCTGTAGGTTTGCAGAGTAGTTGTTATTTTTTTCTTCTGTATAGCAGTTTCTCCAGCAAAGAATTAATGCAAATGTTAGTTGACATACTTCAGAAAGATTACGATTCTTATGGAGACCTTGGCCAGAATCTTAATGCTTTCTCTAGGTCTTTTGTGAAAGCATCACAAGAATGGGAAGATTTCTGCCTGTCCCTGTGAAAAATGTCTGGAGGAAGGAGAATCACATCTTCCACTTGCGCAGAAACACAAGCAGAAATGTGTAGCAGCATTTGCTGCCTCTTGCTGGTTCTGCACTTACGAAACGAGTTGGACTAAGTGCAAGGCAGTAGTACAAGTGTCTTAGATCACGTTTTTCCTGCCTGGGTTTGTCTGATCCTGAGTATAATGTGCATATGAAAGCAGCAACATTTAGATTGTGGCTTCGGATTTTAGTAAGCATTTTAACTTCATGGGCTTGTTCGGTTCATGTGTTAAGAAGATTGAAATCGTAAGTTGTTATTATACATTGAAGAAATGTTGACATTCTGTTCAAAGAAATTTGGTAGACTATGACATTTGGTAATTTTTAAGAACTTGTGATTTTTTAATACGAAAGCAAATAGGTACTTTGTCTTGGGGCAGGAGTTTTTAAAATATCCACACATCTGGGGTTTGAAAACATATGGTCGTATGTTCTAGAAACAGTTTACATTGATTATTTCAGTTCCTGAAGTGACAAAAGAGTAACTTCCTTGTGACTGCCTGAATATGAACACAGGGGACATCGAAAGTGGTGTGCATTTCAGATTATTAGCTTTCTACCTTTAACTGGCCTTACTGAGCTTTATTGATTTGACAACACTGTATTCCCCACCATCCAAAAAGACTTGAATGTGAACTTGTATAGGCTTTGTCTTATTTTTTTTTTCTTTGTAAGAGTATAAGGAAATCATATTTTCATATCCCTGTATCAGCTGCTTCTGTGTTTGTGGAGCTGTGGGGCTTTGAGAAATGGACCTGGTGTGTTGGAGCTCACAGTCCCTGGGTGCTTATGTTCTAGAGTCCCAGAGTATTTCTGGAATCCCAAACAGAGGTACCCTGAGTGAAATCTGGTCCATCCTAAAGTCAAGGGGTTTTACCTTTACCTTCCATGTGCCCAAAATATCTGCTTTTCAGTGCCCAGGCAGAGGCAGCATTCATAGCCAAATAGGAGTTGACCTTTCTTCTTTACCTTCCACAGACACTGTGACTGATGAGAGTTAAAGGCCATGGATGAAGATGGGCTTGAACTTCAGCCACATGAGCCAAATGCATTTTTTGATCCAACAGGTCTGTCAAGAGATAATACGTAGCTAAGAGTGTTCACTTTAGATGCTACTGATTGTTTAATTTATCTTTGCTTGAAAATGCTATGCCGCATCAATGCTTTTGTATAGAATAGTTGCTTTCAATTTTTAGTTGTTTTTATTACTCAGAGCAATATGAATGAGCTACTGTTCTGTCAAGTCATAGTTGTTTGGATGTTGGGGGAAAGTCTAAAAATTGTTAACTTTTTCCAGGAGAGAAAACGTCGTTGTTTTTAGTGATGTTAACACCTACCAAGGACTTGCTTTATCAGCTCCCCATATGTCTGCCTATCTTAATGGCTTATAGGCTGTTATGCCTGTTATACTGAATTGCAGCATAGTGTAAAAGTTTAAGTAAAACAGAAGTAATTTAAATTAATAACCACTTCATGTGAGTGTTACAATTTAACTGCTGTTTTAATTATGTTTCAGGAGCTGATGCAGGACATATGGATGGAGATCAGATTGTCGTGGAAGTGCAGGAAACAGTATTTGTTTCAGATGTAGTCGACTCAGATATAACCGTGCATAATTTTGTTCCTGATGATCCAGATTCTGTAGTAATCCAAGATGTCATTGAGGATGTTGTTATCGAGGATGTTCAGTGCCCAGATATTATGGAGGAGCCAGACGTATCCGAAACTGTCATTATTCCTGAACAAGTGCTGGACACCGACGTAGCCGAAGAAGTTTCTTTGGCTCATTGCACTGTCCCAGATGATGTTTTAGCTTCTGACATAACAGCAGAAACAATGTCTATACCAGAACATGTACTGACAAGTGAGTCAATGCATGTACCTGAAGTTGGACATGTAGAACACGTAGTTCATGACAATGTTGAAGAAGCAGATATTGTCACTGATACTCTGGGAGCAGACGTTGTTTCTGAAGAAGTCTTGGTGGCAGACTGTGCGTCAGAGGCCGTGATCGATGCCAATGGGATCCCTGTGGAACATCAAGATGAGAAGGGCAACTGTGATGATTACCTTATGATTTCCTGTAAGTGTCTGGGTAAAGCCATCAAAATTCTTACAGTATGGGCCTGGGTGGTTCTTGAAATATCTGAGGGAGGGCTTACAACACTACCAAAACCAGATTTTCTGTTATTTAATGAAAGGCAGATCTCACAAATGTACTCAAATGGGAGTATGCTTGGGAATACGCGCCAGCTAAAAATTCTAGTGAAGCTAATGGAGAGAAATACTGGCAAATGCAGGTCTGATTATAAATTATTTCTGTAGCATTTTATAGCATATGAACAAAAAAAATAAGAATTTCTGTAAACTAAATGCCATATGCTTAGTAAGAACTGAAAGGAAATAAATGTGACATTGTTTGAAACCACACGTATATGCAGGTTACTAAGACTACTGCCAAGACATGAAGAAAACAAACAAAAAAATCCTTTCATGGAAAAAGGAAAGTAAAAAATTCTGGTTTTTGGAAGTCCAAATAACAATTTGTTATCCTTGTCTTGTTTTTTCGCTAAGCCCCACCCCTTCCACCCCATTTATATTTAGATACAGGCAACAATATGGTTTTCGTTGCTGTTGGTGTGTGTCGTCTTCTCTTGATTAAGCAAAGGACAGATGCGTGCTGCTAACAAAAAGAATAGCTACTGCTGCTTATAGCTGAGAAGCAACTGTGAATATCTTAATCTCCCTTAGGAACAGTGGCACAGTCCATTTGAATCGTATTTCAAAAGACTTAAAGTAGAGAGTGGAGAAAAACAGCATATAATCAATCCTTTCTCTACTGAAGATAACCATTTGTGCAAACCAGAGCTTACTCTAAGTATGTTACTTATTATAATGTATACTCAGCGCAGCACCTGGGAGTATCAGAGTGTCACTGCTGAACATTTGTTTGTCGTAGAAATAGAAATGCTTTGTTAGGTTGGTTTGTTTAATTGCCATTTCAAGCACTTCAGTTTTGTCTAGCATTAAATGAGTCCATCGATGAGACGTACTTCATGCTCTGCTTCAGTTACCTTCTTTTTTCGTGTTCTTTTCTTTCTTTTTTTCTTTATTTTTTTCCTTTGGACACTGTTTTGGAATGTATAATAACTTGTTTTAATTTTATATTCTGTACTTACGGATTTTAATGTTGCTTCTCCTTACCTAGGATCACTGCATTTCTTAATTTATCATCTCTTGAATTCCTTGGGTAACCTTGTGCAGCCATGTTTTGAGTTTATATGAGGTACAGTTAATTCTCTGTTATCTGGGAAAACAGTGAATGGGATAATGCAAAATATGGGTAACATAAAATATTGTAAAATTAGGCTGCAAGATCATACTGAGGTGAAATAGATCAGAGATGCTGCTCTCCAAAATAGTATTTATCCAAACTAACAAATGTGTTCTGTACATTATGGTACAGATAAAACGTTCTGATTCTGGACCCGAGTTAGATCAGATGAAAGCAGTTCAAATGCTGCTTCTGCACCTGGAGCATAGTTAGGCAGCAAAGTGGATGATCCACCTATGGATAATTGTGGCCTGACTGTGGGAAGGCTTTGGTGGTGATCCTTACCTGTTTCTTGTCCCTGGCTGTAGCTCTGTAGGATGCTGTTGCTCCTGTGTCTCTGTTGTCATCCTGCAGCATGGGCAGCAGTGAGGCCTCTGGGGCTGCTGTCATAGGAACGCTTTGCAAGCTGCGTCTCTGTAAATGCAAGTGAGAGAGAGAGAAGAGGGCTGGATCTGGGTCTCATTCAACCATTGCCAGTGGCTGAATGAGAACAGAGTGTTTTGGTAGATGCTGTGTTGTGTAATGCCTGGAATACCCACCTGTCTAGGAAGTGTTCTTAAATGTGGCAAACATCAACAGGTGGTACCTGGCCGAAAACAAGGATTTAGTTGTTCAGTTGTGCTGGGATAGTCTCCATTTTCCATCGTGTATTGCTGCAGTTTCGCACTCTATTTAATATTGAATGCCTCTTGATAGTCTTGCAATGTACTCTGTTTAGATTCAGAACCTTAGATAAGACAGCATTTAAAACAATTGTAGTGCTGCAAAACATGCATCCTTTCTATTTGTGTTTAAAATGTTAACTATGTTCTGCAGTTCCTTTTAAGGGGAAGTTCCCTGTTACCACCTACTGTGTTTAAAGCCTGCATAACAAGTTCTTCTAGTTGCGAAGTCAGAGTCTGGTGCTTTTCCGTCAAGTAAAGACTATCTTGCCAAATAACGTCTTTGTTGTATGGAAAACATTATTTGAATTAATTTCCTTATTTTGCATCAGCAGTATGTGTTTGTTGACTGTCTCAGTTCTTCAGCTGAATGTAGTATTAAGTGTTTTTAAAAGGCAGTAACCTCAGCCTAGTTTTTGATTTTTCATCCTAACCTGTAAATTTGTGCTTGATTCTGGAAAACCTCCCCGAACTGCTGGGGCAGATGTTGGGATGTAATTTTGTCTGCCATTGCAGTAGCCAAATGTGGCTGCTTCCCAGACCTGGGAGCTGAACTGTCTTCTTCAGGGTGCTTTTGCCCGTCACTTGCAAAGCAAGGGATGACACTATATTCTTTCTGCTGTAGGTTTCTCAGTCTGTGTTCTACAATGGCAGTTATTGGCACAGTCTTTTTGCTGTCTTCTTCCTATGTTGTGGCTCTCTTCCAGTGTTTCCATTTTTGTTCCTGATGAACAGAGTCAACGTTGGTTTTTTCAAAAGAAGAACATTTTCTTGGCTTTATCTTGAAAATACCTGTTTTGAAATTACTAATTTATGTGTACTTTTTAAATGTTGTGTTTCTATTTATTTCTTGTTCCTTTCGAAGAGTACAGTCCCTGTGGGTTTCATTCCATTAAAGTCAGTATTTTAATATTTCTTTTCCTGTTTAGATTTAATTTAGCTTTTGCATTTTTATACCTTTGTTTTTTCCATTTCCAAGATAATATTTCTTGGCACAGCTTATATTATCACTTACCTTTTGATGTACTTGCCTTTTTTCTTGGATACTTTGTCTTTGCCCTTAAGCTTCATTTTCAGTCCATTGAAGATTTGGAGCACTTATGGCACTGCAGAATCAGATATTCATTCAACAAAGAATATGCAAACTGCTATTAGTTAGTAGCTTGAAAAGGATTCAAGGAAGTTTGATAAATCAGGTTTTCTTTCACATATGCCATAACAAGCCAGTTCATGAGTTTGGTCAGGAAAGGACAAATTGTGTTCTGACTCACACTGCTACTAGTTATTTGGTAGCAGATTTTAAGGCTTGGAAAGTTGTTTCTTTGTAAGTGAAATGGTAACGGTGAGGCGAGCTAGTGTTTGGCAAAATGACGACAACAACAAAACAAACCAGCTCTTACTAACCAAGGAAAGTAGTGCCTTACACCAGGCCATAAAATGGAAAGTGAGGTTTTTAGTTGTCTGATTTAATTCGATTTGGCAAACTAAGACACATCCTCTGGCATGAAGTTGTTCCATAAGACAAGAAGTTGTACTCTGATATACTCGCATTTAACTGCAGTAAAAATGATGAGTCACAAAGGAGGTTTTACGAGGGGAGTCTGGAGAGAGGGAAGGGTACCCTCACAGTTTAAGCTGCAGTTTGAGGAAGTTCTATGATTGCAAGTACACAGGGGCTATATTATGTCCATCCGTATCCTTACTTTGCTCTGAGTTAGACAGTCTTTTGTTTGTTGTATCTGAATTAACACTTTTCATTACAGGAGTCAGAACTTGGCGTACTCAAAGGAGAGAATATGATTGCATCATTTCATAGGTCTAGGTGAAACCTGTCTTTTCTTATCCTCATTGGATGTTTAAATTGAAAGCAATGAATGTGATCATCAGAGTAAAAGTTCATGCCTTCATTAGGGCCATCCAGTAGACTTCTAGTCAAAAAAACTAAATGCTTTTATTTGCTTTTTTAGCATAAGTAAGTACCTCCCTTTTTTTCCTTGGAACTTCTTAGAGAAGCAGGAAATCACATTTTTCTTTCTGTGAGGTAGAACTTGCTGCCATGCTCCTGCCTGGCCGCTGTGGAGTGGCACCAACAGTTGTTGCAGCAGAGGCTGCTCAGGAGGTCACCGTGAGAGGTGAGGGAGATGAGAGTTCCCTTGGGCTGAGTGATGCCTCAGAGCTGGGACTGAGGACAGCAGGACGAGAAGGACAAGTGTCAGGTACCAGTCTGGAGCTCAGGAAGTTCTGCTAGATTGCTGCCCTGAGGAGAGCGTCAGATGCATAGTATATACTGTTCCTTGTGTAATGGCAATGGCATTAATAGAAAAATAGAACAGATTTCTGTTTTCTCACAGGTTAGGAAACCTGCTTTGCCTTTTAAGAAATAACGGGACAGTAAAAATAACTTCTGCAGTGGACTAGGAATTCTCTGCTGTCAAGTGAAGTACAAGTCAGATGTTTCTGTCACAGATAACTGAACAAAGGCTGTTGAGGGAATGCAACATCCTTTGAATCTGTTTTAAAGAAAACAAAATAGTTAGCAATGGCCTTTTTCAGTAAGAATGGTTAAACAGAGTTGTTTATTTTGTTAGCAGGCAAGTGTCCTATGATACCCATCTGTTGGTCTCTTTTTGTTTATTTCTTTGTAATGTAAGTTACAACTAGACAGGCTTTAAATATGCCACTCTTTCATGTTGTGTGACATCCTTCTCACCTGTTTGTGATTTTAATAACATTTTAAGCATTATTTTTATTTGGAAGCAATTATTGCAACATTGGAGAAGTGCATAAGTTTCTTAGTTCTTTCTTGCAGCTCATGGTATGCAAAGAGCAGGCTAAGTCTGTGAAGAACGTCAGCAAACTAACCAGAGAATGCATTCTTGCAATGTATGTAAAATAATGTTGTGTCTAGTCTTTTTTTTTTTTTAACTTGGAGAATTAGTCTGAATTCAGTTGTTTACTCAAGTAAAGCTACCAGCTAGAAGTGGGAGTGGATAAAAACCCTATACATTAAAGTTTTTGGTGTTCAGTTAATGTCTAATTAAATGGAGGCACAAGGTATGGCAGTATTGCAGTAATGCTAGTCTGAACGTTTTTCTAGCATGTGCCTTGTGATTACTTTAGTAACTGCCCAGAGTATTTACTTGAAGTCATCTCTCATAAGATTAACTAATACTTTTAAGGACTTTTTGTCATTTCAAAGAGGAACAATGTGGGAGATCAGTCATGCATGGTATTGTGGGATCACTTGATGGGATGTGAATTTGAATGAAGAATTCAAACGTCGTCAGAGTTCCAACTTCAAACATTGATCAGTCAAGTATTTATGAATATAATTTTGTCTTGATTGTGAGACTGGGGTACGTGGAGAATGCAGGAACATAGGGAAGGTGTGAAACAATCACATTTCGTAAGTGCTGCCAGAACATCAACGAATCAGTGTAGAGAAATCTTTCTGTAGCCATTGGACAAAATACCATGGAAATGGTGCTTTGTGTGATAGGTGCACATTCTCTTGCCTTGTTTTTCTCTTCGTCAGATTTTTATCTCTTTTCCTACCTTTTTCTTTCCACCGTTCTTTTCTTCCTGTTACCTGTTTGCTACTGTAATGCAAATACTGTTTTCAAACCTTTCAGGAACTTTTATTTTTTCAAGTATTAACCGCTTGTCAAGAGTGAATTTTTTTCCTATTGGATGAGAAAAGTTGGCCTGATATTCCTACACATCAGTTTCCTTACAGTTTAATGGTTCTGTTAAAAAGTATTTAAACCAGTTAAATTTTGAAAACACTGTTGAATATAGAGGGAAATTTGGGATAAACTCTATATTACATAATTTTTTTAAAATCATGTTTAAAAGATGACTTTGAATCTTGGAGAACTTATTTCAAAGAGTAAATGGAGCATATTTTTAAGATCTAGAAGTCTTCTGTTCTGTGAATGTTATCAATGGACACTTCCTTTTATGTACGGAAGTGAAAAACTTCATTTGGTAAAAAGAAAGCAGCCTGTTTCACATGGTGCACATAGGTTTGTTTTCTGCTTGGCTGCTTCAGCCATAATTTTCCTTCCTTGAGTATGTTCCAGCATCAGTTGAGCTTGGTGGCAGACTTCCCCTTTGGCTTCAGCAGTGCAAAATCAGTCTACGCTGATTTGAAAGCCTTCCAAGTACACGTGCGTGACAGTGGAGACAGCCAAGTTGAAGGAGAACAACTGCATAAATCTAGTGTAGGAATGAAAGCAAGTTTTCTTTTTGTCAGAGCTTCAGTGACTCAGTGTTTCGTGCACGTGCCAATGGATTTATGGAAGTCTGCTCAGTAATGGAGTATGCGTACTGTGGAGCTGCCTTGTTTACGTGATTCACAAGAACGTCTTCAGGTTTTTACTTCTGAAATGCTCTGGGGCTTCAGCTACAAGAGCTTAGGTTGTTGTGGCACAAAATAATATTTTAAACATTATACTGCTTGAAACAGTCTGTACAGGGGCCATTGATCGCGAACTTGCCATGAGAGTATGTAATGTTTTATCTGCTGCTCTTTTGGTGAGGACAGAGAGAGTTCATTTATTTTAGTGCTTCATCTTTTAACATTGTTCATATTTCTTTGTGAATAATGATGCCTGGTTGAGAAATTGTGCTTAAATACAGTTGTGTTTGATGGATGAGACAGAACATGTGCTAGTTTATCTAATTTAAAGGCTAATTAATTGATTTAATGGCAGTTTCCGAAAGTGACTTAAACAATAAAGTCACAAACTACAAAAGTGTGCCATCATGTTAAAAATTCTTAAATATTCCAAACACTCAAAAAACTTCTGGGGCTTCTGAAATTGGGAGATTCTCTGAAAGTCTTGAGATGCTGGATTTGATTTTTGTGACCGCATATGTAGTATTTCTTTCTTGAAAACCCGCCCTTGGTAAAGTAAGATGGTGTGTGTGCGTGCGTGCGTGCGCACGTGCCTATGTGGAGAGCATGTCTTAAAAGTCAGAAATGTGTTCCTCATAAAGCTGGCTGTTGGCCAGGTTTATGTGGGAGGCCTAGGCAAGTTACGGCAGTTCCAACTGGAGCGTGGTGTCAGTGTTCTTCTGAAAGGAAGAGAGCAGAATTGGAGACAATAGTAAGGAAAGTACATAGGGCTGCAGCATAAAATCCAGTGCAGCCCCTTCAGGGCGCCGTGACCAATTCTTTGAATAGGTTCACCAGTGCTTTAGCATCAGGGCAGCACTTTGACACTCTGCTTGATCCCTCAGCTGTTCAGTGGATGAGAAAAGCAGTGAGTTGCCTTCCTGTAGTTTGCATTTCGGTTTCCTCTCTAGTCAGCTGAAGAAACATCAGTAACACTGCATTGCAAGGAACCAGGTCTGACTGGCATGTATTAGAGACAAGGTTGAGCAGCAGATAATGCTTTTGAAAAAAAAATAAAAAGTTAATAGCTTATTAGTTGTGAAGGAGAAAGCAATTAAAAATGAGAATAAGTGAAGTTATGCTACAGAGTAAGTACTAATGTGCAGTGTCTTCCTACCGTCATCTTGCTGCAGATCACTATTTCCCTATTAGCATTGCCTGGTGTGGTGCTCATGCTTCTGGTCATATCACTGCAGCACTCTCGCGCTTTCCCCTTCCCTAGAAGGTATGACTTGAATTAATTTCTGTGTCTGTTGACATTGTTTTCAAGAATATGAAAAAAATACTTATGGGTAGGTTCTTTATCACAACGTAATTTTAAACTGCTTTCAAATTTGAGTAATAAAGCCTTTCATGTATGTCTGTTTGCATATGACTGGATAATTGTAATAACTTGTTTTTGTAGTGGATGATGCTGGTAAGATAGAACACGAAGGTTCTGCTGAAATTACCATGGAAGCAGAGCCAGAAAGTGGCTCTTGTAAAGTGGATGGCCTTTGTCCAGAAGTCATCAAGGTCTATATATTCAAAGCAGATCCCGGAGAAGATGACTTAGGTAAAATACGCTCATTTTAGAATACTGCAACCTGACATTTGAAATTTTGCATAATTGGAGGCTGTGGTTTCTCTCAAGTCATCTGTAAAGAGCTGTGGGTTTAATGTTAAGTGTGACAAACTTTCAGTTTTCTGTGGTTCAGCATAGAATTGTCTGTGTATTGAAAGTGTCTTGCTCTGGTCATCTTAATTAGGGGGCACAGTCGACATTGTGGAGAGCGAGCCAGAGAATGACCACGCAGTTGGATTACTTGATGAAAATAGCAGTATTCGTATTCCAAGGGAGAAGATGGTTTACATGACTGTAAATGATTCTCAGCATGAAGATGAAGACTTAAGTAAGTAGGTGGCTTTCATTTGGGAACAGGGATTTTCACTTTCATCAGTGCAGTGTTCCTATTAATCTTTTCTTGACTTCTTTTTCTCTTAGATGTTGCAGAAATAGCTGATGAGGTTTATATGGAAGTGATTGTAGGAGAGGAGGATGCAGCAGCGGCCCATGAACAGCAAATTGATGACAATGAAATTAAAACTTTCATGCCCATAGCTTGGGCAGCAGCCTATGGTAGGTAATACTCAAAGAATTCTTCCTGGTGACACCGTCTATAGCAAAATGTTGGGGATTGTTTTTTGGAGGCTAGCGGAGTATTTGTGCTTTTGTGTTTGTTTTTAAAGTTTTAATTTAAGAATCGTTTATTGGCGTAATGATCCTTAAAATAAAAAGAGAAGAGAGAAAAGCTGCAAGGCAGGCTGCTGCTTTTTTCTATTTTAAGAGGCATTTTCCTTTGTATTTTCATGATGATGATGTAGAAGTGAAACTAGATGAGCTTTCAGCTGAAAAATTGCATCTCAAGTACATCTGTCCTTCACAGTTTTAGGACGCAGTGAAGAGCTGGCTTGGGAATAGAACTGAATATATGTAAGATTCAGTGTAACAGTGAAAAGCAGCACTGACCTCTAGCTTGATTTAAATCCTTTCTAGAAGGAACATATCAATATATGATTTCACTGATGGAAATAATTGATTAACAAAAAGGAAGCTGAAGGGAGACATCTTAAAATTATAGCAGAACCTTGAGAATATTTCTAGCATCCAGAACCGTGTTTTTCGAACATCAGTAACTGAGCACCAACTGGTGCACAAACTGATTTCCAAAACTTACCTAAGCTGGTAGACCAAAATCTCATCTTAGAAATGTTTCCATTTTGTCCCATTCTCCTTCTAAATGTATTTTGAGTAAACGAAGCAGAAGAAATAGTGGAGTAGAGGAGAGAAGGTTATATATCTGCACGATGTGGATTGTGGTGATGGTGCCAGCAAACAAATGGCAGGGGAGTACTGAGAATGCAATGGAGGCCGGAATCATGGGCATAAGTCAAGGGAGGGCAAGATTTCAGGGAGCAGCGTGTGTTAAAAGTTGCTTAGGTGCATTGTAGTGCACCCAGAGCCTCCTCATTGGCTGTGTACTGGTGAGCACAGTTTCAGTGGAGAGGAAAGGACAGGAGCCAGGTTGAGTAGGAATTGAAAATGAAATTGAGTGAACTCAAAGCAACAGTTGTGAATTGAACATTCAGTGATTGTGGAGCAGAGCGTATTAAAAACAGAGAGGTGGAACTGGAAGGAGAATTTAAGAATGGGAAACAGTGGAGTCATTGCAGTGTCAGCAGTAAGCAACCTAACAGGCAAGGGGAGAGGTGGCGGGGAAGGGAAGAAATATTGAAGAACGGAGCCGTGAAAATGGCAGAGGTTTGTTATCTGCACTCCTCAGAACTCGTTTCTACTTAAACAGGGTTTAAAAGCTGATCATAATGGCATCTTAAAATGTTACGTTTTGTTTTGTTGCTGTATTGTAGCAAAGCCCAGTGCTACTGTGTTTTACATTCCAGAAAGTTGTTGCAGTTTTACTGTAGTATTAGAAAATGTTTGGAGTCTGTTTTGTGTTATACGCTAGAAGGGCTCTTCACGTACCTGCTGCTAACTTCCTGCATGTGAGATGTGAAATGGGTTGGGTTTAGTTGTTGTGGTTTTTTTCAACATTTGTCCCTTGCCACATTTGCTGTTCAGCACTTGAGCTAGCACAGAGATCGGTCTTCAGGCTCCACACATGCCTGTTCCTGGTGCTGAATCTTCTTACATTAACAATGAGTATTCATTCGTGACACTCTACAAAGGGAGCAGCAGTTGAGCATCTTGCACTTTCTTCCACTTCAGTCTTCCCATCCTATCTGTATGCCCTGCTTTCACCAGGAACTGTTGCCTTCTATTGATTCAAGTAAATACTTAACCACAAAATCTATTACTAGAATTTACTTAGGCCCTTAAATCACCAATGTTAACTGGTTGCCACTACCTTCCTGAATATATAGATATATTTACTTATAATTTTCATGTTTTGTTTTACATCCAGCGATGCCATTTGTGTATTAAAGACAAAGCTCTGTGAGGCAAAGGTTGTTTCCTTCTCTCTATTACGAAAATGGGGCACAGTAAAAAATGTGACATGCTATTGTTTCCTGATACTAAACATTTGGGGCGTAATTAGCAACCAAAGAAATGCAAAAAAACCCCAAAGGACAACTCTGTGAAATTGAAAACTCTTAATTCCTGTAAACTCTTTAGTCCTATGAAATTAGCATACAGAGCTTTTAGGTTCATAATACCAAACGTAATTCGTAAGGTGGATGCAGAGAAGTTTTGCAGCTCATCCTCATCATCGTGAAAAATTACAATTTCTTTATTTTATTTTCAATTACAATATTTAATATTTTGTCGCTCGAGCAATCTGGTGTGATGACAGTAGGTAACTTTTAAACTTCTCTTGCTAGGTAATAATAACGATGGCATTGAAAGTCGGAACGGCACTGCGAGTGCTCTTTTGCACATAGATGAGTCAGCTGGACTTGGGAGACTGGCTAAGCAAAAACCAAAGAAGAAAAGGAGGCCTGAGTCCAGGCAGTATCAAACAGGTGAGCATCTGGTGGCTGGCTGTGCTCTCGTTCCTCTAGGCACTTGCCCATAAACAAATGTTCTTTGCTGGTAGGGAGTGCAATATCTTGTAAAAAACAGTGATTATTTGAGGAACTATTTTGTTGACATCACAAATGAGCTTTTAAACACACAGCTGGTTTGGATTGTAGGGCGTGTGTTAAGGGAAACCATCTCTGACGTAGCAATGGTTTGACAGTATCAATAGCAAAATTGACAAATAGCAAAAAAAATAGCAAAAAAATATGACAGCATCATAGCAAAAGGTTAAAAACTTTATTCTTAACTTGCCAGACCAATTTTAATGTTGAATGTAACTTTTTAAAAGGTGATGTTAGATAAACAGTGTTCTGTAATAGCACTTTTTAAAAAACACTTTTTTGTCTTTATTGAAAACACTCAGAACAATACATTTCATTATATCAGCTCAATAAGTAACTGTAAAATCTCAATATTACGTTACAATATTACTACAATAACTTCTATTTTAATCGGGAAATAAATTGCCTTGATGTTCACACCAATGTTCTCCATTGCAGCTGTAAGAACAGATGTGCTGTTTTGGTGTAACTTGGTTTCTGCTGTTACTGTGTTATGGTCTGAATGATTTTTTTGGTCTGATAAAGTTGAAAAAGCACATTGCTGTTTTCTTCAGTAGCCCTTGCCTTAAATGATACTAAAAGCTTCTTTCTAAATTGTGACTTAACTGTAGGAGTTCTGTTTTGTCTAGCACTGAATTTGTAAACCAGGCGGATTTTAATCTTAAAGTTTGCTTTTTCTGTTTCCAGCTACCTAGTCAGTTCTCCTTCTAAAACATTTTTGGAAAAGAGAGCTTTTTAGTATGCCTAGACAAATTCAAGGTAATCAAATCAGGCTGGTGGATGAGTGCAAATCCGTTCCCAAGCTCTGAGGTGTCTGTATTTGAAATGTGTTTCCTGCTTGATACCTCTTCAGATTGTAACAGTGACAGATGGCGCGAGAAGGAGGTGTCAGTTTGGGGACACGTGAGTTGTAGGCACTGGTAGGTGACTACACTGCCAGATTAAACTTTAGCTACAGATTCATGGAAAGTAAAAAGAAGATCTGTGCTGTGCTTACTATGCAGTACTCAGTTGAAGAAGCTGGCTGCTGTTCTTTGGAACGGCGTCGGTTTCTGTGTGTATTTGATGTGTGAACTCAGCCAGAATTCTTCAAAGTAGAATTACGTGAGGTGAAGAAAAGCTGGGTGATGCTTTGGTTGTCTCCATCAAAAACCAGTATTTCCTATTCCTGATAATAATAAAGAATGAGTCGTAATTCCCGTTATTTCTTCTACCTAACCCAGTAACAAGTTCATTATGAAGTGTGGTGTACATGGTGTATGTGTCTGACCCTTCTCTTACTGAACAATTCAGCTTACTGTTAAGGCTGAAATAGAACATTTGTTGAAGTGTAACGTTGTCACATAATATTGAGGAAGGTTTTTTTGGTTGTTTTTCAGCAATAATCATAGGCCCTGATGGTCATCCGTTAACAGTCTACCCCTGCATGATTTGCGGAAAGAAATTTAAATCTAGAGGTTTCTTGAAAAGGCACATGAAAAACCACCCGGAGCACCTTCTTACCAAGAAGAAATACAGATGCACAGACTGTGATTACACTACGAATAAAAAGATAAGTTTACATAACCACTTGGAGAGTCATAAGCTGACCAACAAAACAGAAAAGCTCATTGAGTGCGACGAGTGCGGGAAAAGCTTCTCTCATGCGGGAACTTTATTTACTCACAAGATGGTGCACAGGGACAAAGGAGTTAACAAAATGCACAAGTGCAAATTCTGCGATTACGAGACGGCAGAACAAGGCTTGCTGAGTCACCACCTTTTAGCTGTCCACAGCAAGAACTTTCCTCATATTTGCGTGGAGTGTGGCAAAGGATTTCGCCATCCGTCGGAGCTCAAGAAGCACATGCGAATCCACACTGGTGAGAAACCGTACCAGTGCCAATATTGTGAATACCGATCTGCCGACTCCTCTAACTTGAAAACCCACGTAAAGACTAAACACAGTAAGGAAACGCCGTTCAAGTGCGATATTTGTTTGCAGACTTTTTCAGATACCAAAGAGCTGCAGCAGCATACGCTTATGCATCAAGAAAGTAAAACACATCAGTGTTTGCATTGTGACCATAAGAGCTCAAACTCGAGTGATCTGAAACGACACATAATTTCGGTCCACACAAAAGACTACCCCCACAAGTGTGATATGTGCGACAAAGGCTTTCACAGGCCTTCGGAACTGAAAAAACACGTGGCGGCTCACAAGGGTAAAAAATTGCACCAGTGCAGACATTGTGACTTTAAGATTGCGGATCCGTTCATTCTGAGTCGCCACATACTCTCGGTTCACACAAAGGATCTCCCGTTCAGGTGCAAGAGATGTAGAAAGGGCTTTAGGCAACAGAACGAGCTGAAAAAACACATGAAAACGCACAGCGGCAGGAAAGTTTATCAGTGTGAGTACTGTGAGTATAGCACTACAGACGCCTCAGGCTTCAAACGACATGTTATTTCCATTCACACAAAGGACTACCCTCACCGGTGTGAGTACTGCAAGAAAGGTTTCCGAAGGCCTTCCGAGAAGAACCAGCACATTATGCGGCATCATAAAGATGTTGGGCTGCCTTAAAGTCTCTTTCCCAGGCTTAACGGCTGGAATTATAAAGGAATTTTGCCTTTCAGGCAGTTAGCTTATTTTCAAGCCAATCACCTGCGATCACACACAAAAAAAACCCGACAAAAAACATACTGTGCATTTGATTTGTTGCTGTATAAAAATAGGATTACTGCTTCTAGTTGACTTTTATACCTTTTGTTCAATAGCGTGTTCTGAATTCTATTCAGTTTGTTTAATAAATGAAGAAAAAATGGCAACAATAAAGTTGCATTTAATAAAGTAAACCCTGTCTCTTACTGAATTTTTCAACCCTAATAGTTTATTTAAGTATATTTATCTTACTGACCTCGTTGATACTTACCGTGTCCATGTTTTAATGCAGTTTTGTCGTGAATTTTAAACAGATGACATTTCTCTTGCTACAATTGTCAGAGGTGTGTATGAAATGGGGAACTGTGATGCTGAAGATGAAGTCACTAGGCCCACCCGATCGTCTTGTTTTGACTATACAGACTTTGTGGCAGGTTACCTGTTTTCCATTTGAGGAGTTACACATCTGATTTTATTGTGGAAAACTTCTGCGTTTGAATTCAGGTTTCAGAGAGAGCAGTTTTTAGAAAGTGTTTAGCGCATTCGTTCCCTTTGGCGACTTCACAGGTGTGCTCTCGGATGTTATGTTGATTGTTCTGTGCTTTGTCTTGGAAAGGTTTTTGCCTGTTACAACATGAGTTGGGGTTTTTTTGATTCACTGCTGTCTTAATGTTGGAAACATAAAATAGTGTTGTTCCATTTGCAGAGTTAATCGATCGCAACTGTCTGTACGTGCCGGTGAACGTACCTCAGAGTTAATGCTTTTGTGTATATTAGTATTTCTTTGAACGAACAGTTTGTGGTTCATGTCACATTTTTATTGTGAGTTGTTTCAGAATAAAATTTAAGACCAAGAGGTGCCTCGATTTTGGAAATGAGATCTTTACAGGGAGAGCTTCAGAGCGGGATGGAGTGGAGCAGATGCGTTCTTCATAAGGAGCAGAGGCGTTTTAACGTATTAATCCTTCATAGGAGAAGTAACTTACGCTAGTAACAGAACTGTTGCTAAATTGAATGTTTTTCCTGAGCCATTAGCAGCTGTGTTGAGCTGCTGTTTATTAATTAGTACAGTATCCACAATTAACCCAGTTCTTGTAATCTGTTTATAAACAGCTGGGAGAACATTACAATTATTATATGCAATCTTGCCACCTGAAGACTATTATGAAATAGCGCCGTATCATTTGCTAATTGCGGCATAAACGTACCAAGCATGAAGTCACGTAGCTTAACAACAACCATGGAGTGAAAAACCCCAAGCCATTTAATGACTTGCCAGATTTTAGGCCCCAGCCCTGCTCCCCTTGCTCAAGTTCCCACTGAAGCTACTGGTTGTCGATGGGCCATGTTGTTTGGACCCAGCTGCCTGCCAGCGTAGGGCAGATTTGTAACCAACAGTTCACTGATGGGAAGGGTTCGCACCCTGGCCCAGCGTTGACTCGTGTTTCTAGGCAGGCAAACTTGCGATTGAAGTGGAACAGGAATTTGGGTGATTGGTTTCAGGTTTGGGGTGATAAAGGGACCGAGGTTTCCTTTCAGGTGTGCATCTTCTTAAGCATTTTGTATTTGGTTTTGTTACTGAGCCCTGCTCCTGCTGCTCAGCCCTTCTGTTTCACTGTAAGCCGAAATACACGTGTTTGGTTTGCAGTCCAGGATAGTCGAATGCCATGTCACTACTTTTATTGTATGATGTTTTTTTCTTTTGATGCCTGCTTGACAATGCCCCCAGACTCGTCCAGTGTTGTATAATATTGCTACTTACAGGCCGTGACCCTTCGGTGTGTAACCCCTACCTGTGCTGCTCTGTGCCTTCAGTGAGACCTCCGGGGAAGTCACTGGATCCCCTGTGTGGCCATAGCTGGCTGTCCATTGCCTACTGATGCCAAATCAGATGCAGTAAAACCCAGTAGAGATTTCCCATTTGTGTCTTGCAGAGTACCCCCTCCTGTGGCTTACTTTTTCCCCCTCCTCTTACGTTGAAGCGTTTTCTAACTGGAAGCCTGAAAGGTGTACAACATCTGCATAAATTCCCATAGCATTGCCGAGGATTTTAGCCATTTTGAACTTTATTTTTTTAAATAAGCTGAAAGACAAAGAACACAAACTTTAGACATTTTCTTTCTCTTGCGTAGCCTGGAATCATACACACTTTTTTTTTTAAAGCACAATGTTGGAACTTTTTTTTTAATAGTTAAGGGTTTGGTCGAGTGGATTTTGTAAAATGTATTTGTCTGTATAAAGAGAAAATGAAATTATAGTTATTGTTAATGTACTGACATTAGTTACAGGTTAGTTTTAATTCTTAAATAATTTGCTTAGCAAATGCTATAAAATGGATGTTTCAGTTTAATGTTTAAAAAAGGTACAGATTTTTACAAGGACATAATATAAATTATTGTTCTGTAGAAAATGCCCTGTTAAATATTGTATACGTCCTTCCCTCTGTACACTTTGTAAAAAAGACAAAAGAAAAAAACAAAATACATAGAATCATATAGGGATGTGTGACATTATTGTAATTGTGTACTTGATAATAACGTGAAAAAATAAAATTCAAAATATTTTCCTGTTAATGAATGTTTAGTCTATTTGATGCCAGGGCTGAGATCAAGCGTTGCTCTGAGAGACGTCGTCATCTGCAGCTCGGGTGCGCTTCAGCTCCTTCTTCTGCTCATCTTGTGTAGTACTGGGGTGTGGGTGAGTCGATTCCTTTGTTGGTTGAAATGCTCCTTTATGACAAAGTCTGCAAAAATGAAAGGCAGGGATGGCAGGTCTTCAACATCCATTTTAATGCCTGTTTTTATACTAAAGGGTTCATGTTGAACTTCCTATAATGCCTTAATGTTTCTCCACAAGGTGGTTACCTACTGAGTGCTGCTACACTGCCCCAAGAAGCCCCCAGCGAACCTCGAGTCGAGTGAGTTGTAACACTGTTGTTGAAACTCAGTAAAACGTGTTTCCTGGTACCTCTTCTTTTGGTGTGTGAGCCCCTGTGGGTGCTGCTGTTTGCCCTCGGGGCTGGCAGGGGCCGGGCTCCCTTCTCCTCCCACCAGGATGGGTGTAGCTCAGGCAGGCAGGGAGATGGTCAGGCTGGATCTGCCCATCCTCATCCCCCTGCCCCAGCTCCATGGTGGGGCTGGCACTGGGGATGGAGAGGGCTTATAGCTGCTTTTCCCACCACTCTCTGAATGCTTCAGCCCAGTTAAATTAAACTCTGCATCTGGGAACTATCACCCCTCACTACAAGACAGACACGGAGGTGCTGGAGTGTGTCCAGAGAAGAGCAATGAAGCTGGTGAAGGGTCTTGGGCACAAGTCTTACGAGGAGCAGCTGAGGGAACTGGGGTGGTTCAGCCTGAAAGGAAGAAAGCTCATGGGACAACTTATCGCCCTCTCCAACTGCCTGAAAGGGTCTTTTCCCAAGTAACAAGTGACAGGACAAGAGGAAACAGCCTCAAGTTGCACCAGGGGAGGTTTAGGTTGGATATTAGGAAAAAATTATTCACAGGAAGGGTGGTAAAGCACTAGAACAGACTGCCTAGGGAAGCGGAGTCACCATCCCTGAAGGTATTTAAAAGACGTGTAGTGTGGCACTTAGGGACACGGTTTAGTGGTGCAGTGGTGGACTTGGCAGTTCTAAGTTTGTGGTTGGACTTGGTGCTCTTAAAGGTCTTTTCCAACCTTAAGAGTTCTACGATTCTGTTTTGGTCATAGTTCATCTGGCACAGGTCACCCCGCTTTAATGGAGCGTGTGACCCGATGTCACTCCACTGCCCCCACTAACCTAATGACAGAAGCGCTGCTGGGTGTCGCTGCGCCCTGTACCTGCCTGAGAAGGGAGGCGGTGGAACGTGGAGGCAGTGTGTCTGCTGGGCCACCCTGTGTCTGCAGGGTGTTTAGTCCAATTAGTTACTCTCACTGGATACCTTTAGGAAACGTTGACTCATTCACTCCTCACGTTGGTTCATCACACAGCCAGGCTTGCACTGGGCAGCTCTTCATAGTAAGAAGCCGTCACACTGAGTTGCCAGCAGTCTGCTTTTGACGTGTTTTCTTGTTTTCTCCGTCTACCTGGTGTTCCACAAGCGCTTATCACGAAGCTGCACACTGAGTACCAGAGACATTTGGGGCACCAGAGAATAAATACACCCATTTAGGCTCCTGTGAGGAAGAGCCAGGAGGAGTTACCAGTTCTTCTAGCTTATGCAGACTAGCAAATCTCACCCTTCCCTTGGACCTACCCCTTCCTCTTGCATCTCTTTAGCTGCGAAAGCCTCACTGCTTCACTGCCAGGCTCTGCTGAAGGCTCCCTGGCTTGCCCAGGTGCCCGCGGCCCATGTGGGCAATGTCCCCCTTTGCTGGGACACAGCAACAAGGGCACCCAGAGCCTGGATGCCAACCTGAGTTCTTTGACAGCCTTATTTGCCAGCCAAAGGGTTGTATCACTAATTAGGAAAAGAAGCAGCTGGCTAACAGCTCACTGTGGTTTGCTGGCTTATTAAAGGTAGTAATTAAAATTAAATAATACATCATTAATAGGAAACACAATGAATGTGTTAACAGTTATGACAGGAGTGGCTGACTGGAACCAGAAAGCAGGTCAGGAGGGTGGTCAGGAGCAAAGATGTTCTTGTCAATATACACAGAAGGCAGGCACGCCAGAAACCTTTTAGTAGGAGGAGAAGTTTGAAGGGAGCATTGTTCTGGTTTTCTTGAAATAGAAAAAGCAAGCATTTCAGCATTTTTTTCTTTTCTAAAAGTAGAAGAAGTATTAAATGAGGCTGGAGATGTTTTTCTTCTGGATCTGCGGCAATCAAGAACTCCGTATTACTTTCTGTAGATGATGAGCACTTCAAAAGCTGCAAGCACAGGTGGTTCAGAGGCCATGCAGCATTTCAGACATTGTAATCTTTGCCAGAATCCCACAGAAATGCCAAAGATCTGGAAAAACGTTACCATTGTATTGAATACACAAGTTAGCCTTGTCTCTCGCCTTATTTTATGCTGCCACTTAACCCTTGACTGAGGCAGACTTCAACCAAGCCAAGGGGGGGTGTCACAGGACAGACAACTCCCATTGCGGTGGTTGTCTCCGCTCACCCCTGACTGGGGGATGCCTGTCCCTCCTGCCGCCCCGAGACACCAATGCTGGCCAGGGGCTGAGGTGCCTGACTGAAGCACCCTGGAGTCAATTTTTGAGGAGCCAAGTGCTTGAAATTAGGTTTTTGATTGAAAAACTTACACCCCATCATCAAAACCCAAAATACGTCACCAGAGAGCACCAGCCCTGATGAGGGCATTTCCAACAGGGACCACAGAGGTCTTTGTGCCTCAGGAAACAGAACGCCACACAAAATGCTCATTTTGAGATTTCTTTAAACCAAAGTCTGGCAGCTTGGCTAGAAGCTCAGAGGACAACCTACGAGTACAGTGGCATGGGTGTCGAAGTCCTGCCTAGTCCTATTTAGACGTCTTGGTCTCAGTTCAGTTGCTCACATCGAGGCACCAAAAGCCCCCTGTGATCATTTTGGGATTGCCAGGTGCCGTGCAAGCCCCAGGGGGGACCCACAGCCGGTGCTGTGATGCCCAGCAGCTACAACACCTCCCACGGTGCTTGGAGCCCATGAACGGGTAGAGACATCCTCCAGGGATGTCTCCTACTTGCATCCAGTGGACAAGATGAGTCCGTTGAAACAAATACAGATGAAAGGACATTTCTGTGACCTGCAATAAAGGAGATAACACAGATCTGATTTTGCCCTTGCACTGGCATGAATCAAGAGTTTTGTAAAGGCTGATACTGTAAAGTTCGCTTTAAGAAGACTGGGATGCGTTTTGTTTGTCACAGCCCCAGAAAATGAGGAATGCCAGGATTGCATCCATTTGAAAGGATGAATCATAACTAACAAGTGCTCACAGGTAGGGGAGCTGGGATGTTACAGCAGGTCAAATGACTCGCAGAAGCAGAGAGTGCTAAGACTAAAGAAGTACTTGAAACCGAGAAAATTAATGTATACTTTATATATTTACTATATTTTTAATGTAATTATGGGGTCATTAATATCATTTTGCCTATCTATCCCGGACCAACTAAGAGTGTAGTTTATTTTCCTTACTTGTTAGGCTTTTGAGGCAGCAGTTTTTCTAGCAAGCTTCTGCCAAGGAGCAGTGTGAATTCTTCGTAGGTCAGAGCAAGACTCACTGAGCTGCTTCGCAGCAGTTCCCAAAGCTGTCGCCTCTGGACAGTTGACAAGTATAACAATAAACCTAACATGGATACAGAAAAAATCCACCCCACAACCCTTTATTACCATACAACAGCCCTTTATGTAGTACAACATACACCTTGCAAAAAGCCATCAGCAAGCCGGGGTGGCAATGCCACCTCATGGTAGCTGCACAGCAAGGGGAGCTGTGTCCCTCCTCTTTTTAGAGCAGTTACGGAGCTCAGGGGCGTCACCACAAATTCAGATGCTTCACACAGGCAGCTACAGAGTTTGGGAAGCATCAGGAGAAGCTGGATGCTGCCAAAAGGCCAACAGCCTGCGCTCCAAGTGCCCTGTGCCACAATTTCTGTGCAAGCCTAAAGAGAAGCACCAAAGGAGGGCAGGAGCGGCTCCTGGAGGGATGAGGGAGCCATGTCACTGAGGCCAGCTAGCTCTTACCTGCAAATGCGGACCAAAACCTGCCCTGTAATGTGGGCGTGAAGCAGCTGGCAAGGAGGATCCCTGTTTGGTCACCTTCCTGGGAGCCCAAATCACTTGTGCTGGGTTGTGGGGCCTCTTGGGGGCTACACGCAAGGAAGGAGCTGTCCCTGTCAAAAAGAAACTCCCTGTACTTGAAGGACCATCCCCAGCTCCCCAGGGAGGGGAAGGACTTGATTTACCATCTCTGTTCAAATGACTACAAGTGGGAGAAGGTAAAACATGTCCCCCAGAGCATACACCCACCCATAAAATAGATCAGTGCTTGAGAGGTACAAATATTTGGCAAGTGATGTCTGTTCAGTGTGTCGCAACCCTTATCTAAAAGAAAACTAAACTAACTTGATCTTGACTATGAAGCAATTCCAGATTACAGAGGAGCCTCTTGGAGTTGAGCTGCAAGTGCCTAAAAATAGCATTTTTTCCCTCTGTTTTTTTATTTATATACTTAGGAAGAACATGAAACCAGCTGTAATGCACATGGCAGGTAGCATACAACTAGTCCTAAGGGCTCTGCCTACATCAACCAGCAAGCTAGATCACCAAAAGGGGACCTGCAGAGGAAGCAGTCAATGCCAGGGGTATCCTGTACTCATCTTGGTGGGTTTTGTATGGTTTGGATGCCCAGGGTAGCTCCTGGGCTGCAGGTTAGCCACTCTCACACAAGCCACAGCTCACATGCTGCAAGATCACCCCTGTGGTGCTGGGGACACCATTTGGAGCCCTGATCTTCACAGTGCACCCTGTGTCAGCAATCCCTGGCCAAGCAAGTTGATTCCCCACAGGTGGGGGATTTTCGTCACAGGTTTTCTTCCCCATCACAGGATTAAGTAAATTCTTGCATCCAAAGCCTCATCAAACCTGCCGGTGCTTAGCTCGTTAGCACTAAGAGGCTTGTGATCCTGTTAGTGGGACCAACATTAGGAACCTGGAGGAGTCCTGTTCCCTCTCAGGGATGCCCAGTTGAAAGGGTACACAGAAATCACTGGGAGCTGTTTTATTTTGGTTTTCAGTTGGCCTGGCCAAGATCAAGCTAAAGCATAGAATCACAGAATGGTTTGGGTTAGAAAGGACCTCCAAAGATCATCTAGTCCAACTCCCCTGCAATGAGCAGTGACATCTTCTACTAGATCAGGTTGCTCAGAGCCCTGTCCAACCTGGCCTTGAATATCTCCAGGGATGGGGCATCTATCACCTCTCTAGGCAACCTGTTCCTGTGTTTCACCACCCTCATTGTAAAATATTTCTTCCTTATATCTAGTCTAAATCTACCCTCTCTTAGTCTGAAACCATTACGCCTTGTCCTATCACAACAGGCCCTGCTAAAAAGTTTGTCCCCATCTTTCTCGTAAGCCTCCTTTAAGTACTGGAAGGCCTCTATAAGGTTTCCTTGCAGCTTTCTCTTTTCCAGGCTGAACAACCCCAGCTCTGTCAGCTTTTCTTCATAGAAGTGTTCCAGCCCTCTGATAATTTTTGTGGCCCTCCTCTGGACCCACTCCAACAGCTTGATGTCCTTCTTATATTGGAGGCCCCCGAACTGGTTGCAGTACTCCAGGTGGGGTCTCACAAGAGTGGAGTAGAGGGGCAGAATCACCTCCCTTGACCTGATGGCCACGCTTTTTTTGATGCAGCCCAATATATGGTTAGCTTTCTGGGCTGCAAGCACACACTGCTGGCTCATGTCTCATTTTTCATCCACCAGTAATCCCAGGTCGTTCTCTGCAGGGCTGCTCTCAATCCCTTCATCCCCCAGCCTGTATTGATACCAGGAGTCGCCTGGACCAATGTGCAGGACCTTGTACTTGGCCTTGTTGAACCTCGTGAAGTTCACACGGGCCCACTTCTTGAGTTTGCCCAGGTCCCTTTGAACGGCATCCCATCCACTCTGCTGACCAACCCAGCAATGGCACGGTTCAGCTTTCTGAGGGGTGCATGGCTTTTCCTTTGGCCACAGAGGAGGCCTCACCAGTGCACGAAGCTCCCAGCTGCAGAGCCTTGCTTTGAACACCAAACCAACCCCAATACTTTGAAAGCTTTTGGGAGAGGTGTTGAGGGGTGTCTCCAAATGAGAAGACTGTGCAGCTTTCCTGGCCATCGTGCACTCAGAGAGCTTGTGGTGCTCCTGACCCACCAGGCTCCCGTTGCTGGGAGCTGTTCTGTTTGGAGCCATTATGAGCAAGAAGCAGAAGTGGCAAGAAATAGGAATTGGTCTGGTGGAACTGGGAAGCCCCTTGCATGCCAAGCTTGCCCCAACTCCTGCACCCCTCATCGACTTCCTACATCAGCCCCTCTGTGATAGCACCGTGCCCTTCCACGGCAAAAGCCCCGCAGCCACCAGCTTGCCAACGCCAAAACCATCTGCGGGGGGACCACTGCACCTGGGCGCCAGGGGGCGGCCATTTGTGTCCCCAGGGACAAGGACAGTCCCGCTGGGACGCTCCATGGCTGCAGGGCTGAGGGCTCTTCAGGTCCTGAGGCCTTCCCGCCTCAGGCGGGGGCCCTGTCGCTAGGTGGCGATGGCGGATAAGGTGCCGTGGCCCGTTGGCAGGGTGCTTCTCTCAGCCTCAGGAGAACCCCCCCCTGCCCCAAGCCTTTGTCGTCTCCCACGAGTGGTTCCCACTTGCCTTCGCCCCCCGTAGGGAGCCCCTCCAACCCCACGGGGGACAGGGAGAGCGCTGCATCCAACGGATTGGGTGTTGAACCGACCTGCTGTCACCCAGTAGCTTGGGGGGTCCTGTCAGCACAGCGGGGTCCCAGAGATGTCAGGCACCTCAGTGGATGAGAGAGGCCTCCCTGCAGAGGTGTAGCCCCGGCAGGGAACAGAAATATCAGCGCCTACAGGCATTATCAAGAAGTTAAACATGTGGCTCCACACCAGCCATGAAGGGAGGTAAACCTTACACCTCTTGCTCAGGCTTGCTGTAGCTGGTGCCCTGCTGAGCCCCCAAGAGCAGGACAAAACCAAGCTGCCCACCCTATGGGCCATGGCAGAGAGCGAGGAGACCTGGACACCATCTCACAGGAAGGCAAGCTCAAATCAGTGCCGCCCATGCGCTAGCAGGGGGTGTTGGTTAACGCAGAGCAAGGATGGGATTATACGTTGTCTCCATCGTACAGGCAAATGTGCTCATCACCGCTATTGTTGTTACAGCGAGTACCAAAGGAATTAATGATTCACCAATTAATTTCGTCTTCCTCTACTCCCTCCACCTTTTTTTTGCTTTAATAAACTGGTCTGGAGCCAACTGCAGCATCAGGTTAGTAATGACTTTAAGCACCATTTATGCTGCTACCGTAGCAATTTAAATTGTCACATTCTATTAAGAGGTCTAACTCCAAATGGTTTTAGCTGAAAGCATCACCACTGACAGTGCAATTAAATAAAGAAACTCTTTTCTCAGGATGTCAGCGCAAACACATTTTAAATAAGGGTTCAGAAGCACCTTGCTAATTTGAACTACAGTATAGCTTTCTAGTGAAGAATAGTACCCGATGCAGGGATTTTTTTCCATGCTCTGTGACAGTATTCATTGTCATTGTAAGGCACTTAAAGGAGTGATGTGCCAAAGGAGCCTAGCAGCCTCTGAAAACCTCTTCTCTTCATGATAAACACAGGCAGTGCTGCATAAGCAAAAGCCATCATTTCTCAGCAGATGCCCATGAAAAGGTACTTATCATAGCAACCTTATATCAACCTTCCAGTACTCGATAGGTGCCTATAAGAAATCTGGGGAAGAACTGTTCACAAGGGCATGTAGCAATAAGATGAAAAGTAATGGTTTTAAACTAGAAAAGGGTAGATTTACATTGGATATTAGGAAAAAGTTCTTCAGTATGAGGGTGGTAGATAGGCTTACTTCAGCATCTCATGCAGCCAGCCTTTGAGACCCTCCGTCACTCCCGAGATGGTAATGGACTCTGGTCCTCTGTGATAGGATGGCATGAGAGTGCATTGTGCACCAGTGTCCACCAGGGCTCTGTACTTCTCAGGTTTGAATGTGCTAGGCCATCGAATCCACACCCTCCAGTAAACTCGATTACCCCTTTCCTCCACCTGGCTGGAGGCAGGGCCCCTCTAATGATCCTGGTTGAAGGGAGCAGCCATTCGCCTAGGTTGGTTCTCTGTGGCAGCGTTACTTTTCAGCTCCTGTACTCTGGCGTGCAAAACGGCAGTGGGTTTGCCGTGTCACCTATCCATATTCTCACCACAGTCAATCAGGGCGTACCACAGAGAACTCTGTGTTGGCTACTCCCTGCCTTGAGCCGATCTTCTGGGAAAGCGTCTGTACCTAATCGCTGAAAGATGGATCCATTCAGAAGAACGGGTATCGCTTTCTCTCTCTCTTGGGAACAGCTTATCATTCAGCTCGTCAAACTGGGTTTTCATGTCAGCCTTGTCAGTTTTGATGTTGGTTTGGATGTCCTCTAGTGTCTTTTCGATAGCTGCAATGCGGAAGTGTGTGTTGTGAACAACGGTGTCTTCAAATTGCCTGAGCTGAGTAGCAAACTCACTCACAGTTGACGGTGTTTTATCCTCTGCCCCAAAAAGCCTTCCTGCCAAAACGTTGGAATACTTAGGAGGGGCACTCTGTATAAACTTCTTTAACAGAGAACCTTGGCATGCTATTTGATCAGGATCTGCAAGTGTTTGCTCATCATAGATTACCTGTCGGAGTGCCAGCTCTCTCAAATATCTGACGCCCTGCTCTATAGCGTTACATTTAGTAAAACTACATTCTGTATCCTCTTTACGAGGACATCTTCTCTTTAGAGCTGTTATGAGATGTTCCCACAGATTTCGAGTGCAGACATCATTCCAAATAAACCTATCGATGCCCTGCTCCTCGGCTAATGCTCCCAATCGCTTAGCCTGTCCCCCATCCGGACCTATTGTATCCGCTCCAGTGTCCCAACACTGCAACAGCCCTAGCACACTGCAACAGCCATGTCATCAATGATTCACCATCCCCGTGGGCATAGTCTTTTTGCAAAATTCGTAGCTCTTTCAGGGACAGGGTTTTGACCTCTGACTGAAATTCCCCTTGAGATGGTCCCTCTCCTGCCTCTGTGTCTAAATTCTCGTCCCTCACTGGGCAGTCTGTTTTCTTGGAGCACTGCCGGTGGGTGGTGACTGGGGCCAACTGGACCACATTGCTCATGTCCCCGCTGGTGGCTGCCGCTTCCACCAGCACCAAAACGGGGGTGGAGGCAGCGGCCACCAGAGCAGGGGTGGGCACTGGGGCCAGAGCCAGCCCTGGGGCCGAAGCCTGAGCTGGGCCAGAGCTCTGACCAGAACCAGGGCTGGGGACGGGACCGGAGCCGAGGCTGGGGCTGCCAGGGTGGCTTTTAAAATGACATTATTCTCATGCAAAGAGATCTGAGCACGCCACAGTCTTACAATTAGCCCCATTTCAATTACAGTGAAGAACCACAACACATAATCGTAATAGCCGTTCCTCATTTCTCCAAACCCCTGTGTCTCAAGCTTGTCAGGCAAAGGAACAGAATTGTTTCTTATAAGCATATTCATGACGTAGTGGCCAAAGTACTCAGGCAAAGCCTTAACCCAACTCAAACTCGCATCCATCGTCACAGGCCAAAATATATGGCAGTATAACATGGAAAGAGGGCAAGTCAGCATGATAGATACCAGGACAACATCAACAGAGGTCACAAAAGCGTTCTGTAACAGGCCTCGCAGGAGTGCAGTTATGAGAGCCATTTTAGTATTAACTTCAAACTTGTCTCGTTGGGGAAATAATAGTAATTTCCAAAACTCCAGGCCCATGTTGAGTGCCAATTTATACTGTCAACATTTAGGGCTCAGGGCAAGCCCCGGGAGCAGGATTTTCTCTCTGTTGTCCCCCACCCTCCCAGGGGAGGATTACAAAAAAGGGAATAGAGAAAAGATGCTTCACACAAGGTTGGAAGTTAAGACTAGAACAAGTTTAATGAAAACACCAGGGAAAATGAAAAGGTAATTAATAAGGGACAAAGGATATTTAACTATATACAGAACCCAATCCCAGTAGCCTCAAGCGGAAGTGTCCGAGCAGTGGTGCCAGGGAGCAGATGGTGGTGGATGCTGCCGAGTAAGTGGAGGCAGTCCCAGCCATCCCGAGATGCCACCAGAAAACCGCGCCTGGAAGCCAGGAAAACCCACGAAAACCTAGGGCCTCCTCGGTTTTTT
>NW_010156200.1:0-13310 GCF_000695765.1 Mesitornis unicolor
ATAAATAATAAATAATAAAACATAAATAAAATAACATTTAAACAAATTGAGATTTGGTTTTTCTAACTTTAATTTGATTTTATGTAATTCATAAAAATGCAATGAAATATCTTGGGACTATGTTATGGTTTAAGGGTTAATAAGCTGAGGGGGAAGGACAGGTGGTAACTTTAAGGACTCTGAGGTGTCAAGAGAGGGGCACTGTTCCTTCACCTTTTTGGTCACAGTCTAAAACCAAGGAGGCTGGAAGTTTCAGTTTTGGGCAGGCCTTCTCCTTCCTTCCTGGGCTGCCTTGTGTCACATCTTTGGATGGCTGGGCCTACCTCGACGTGTTGGGCAGCATCCACCACCATCCACTCCTGGACATGACTGAAGTCCCTGGCAATGAGTCGCAGTGGCACTTCTCAGACACTTCTACTTAGAACTACTGGGATTGGGTTTTGTATATAGTTAACATATTTTGTTCCTTATTAATTCCCTTTCCCTTTTCCTTTCCTCTATTGTTTTCCTTAACGTCAGACATTCCATACAAGCCTTCCTGAACAGCTGGCCAGGAAATATGAGCTCCTAGCTCATATTAGTTGAGTATTGAATATACTTCCTCCAAGGAAAGTGTTCTCTTCACCAGGCCAAAACATACACTAAGAGATAACAGTCCCCTTATTTTTGTTACATCTAAAATTATAAATTATAAAACTGGAAGGAATGAAATCACAGAAATTGTTGAACTTCATACAGAGTAAATGTAAATTCTTGCATCTGGGAATACATAGTCCAAGAATGCAGCTGTGGTTGGGTTGCACCTGGCTAGAGGGCAGCACTGTGGAAAGGGACCTGGGAATCTTGGTGGATGACAAGCTCAACATCAGTGAACAGTGTGCTGCAGCTGTGAAGAAAGCTGACAGGATGCTGGGTTGCATTAAAAAGGGCATCACCAGCAGAGAAAAAGAAGTCATTATCCCTCTCTACCCAGCGCTGGTCAGACCACACCTTGAGTACTGTGCTCAATTTTGATCCCCGATATACAAAAAAGATGTGGACAGGTTGTAAAAGGTCTAGAGAAGGGCGATGAGGGTGATCAGAAGACTGGAAAACCTGCCGTATGAAGCAAGGCTGAGAAAACTGGGTCTGTTCAGCCTTGGGAAGAGAAGGCTTAGGGGGGACCTCACTACCATGTACCAGTACATAAAAGGTGGCTACCAAGAAGATGGAAACTCCCTTTTCACAAGGAGTCACAAGGAAAAGACGAGGGGTAATGGACACAAGTTGCTTCTGGAGAGATTCTGATTGAACTCCAGAAGACTTTTTTTAATCATGAGATCAATCAGACATTGGAATAATCTCCCAGGGGAAGTGGTGGGTTCCCTTACATTGATCAGTTTTAAGAATCAACTTGACAGTGTGCTGACTCATCTGGTTTAAACTATACTTTTACCTTGAAAGGTTGGACTAGATGATCCCTGTGGTCCCTTCCAACCTGGTATTCTATGTTTTCATGATTCTATGAAATACCATGCTCAGGCCAGGTCAAAAGTAATGGCTCCAGAGGCAACAGGGGCCAAATTCCTCCAGTTTTGATTATACAACTTCTTGGTTGAAACACTCAGCTTGATAAAAACATTGGGTTGGGATTTTTTTTTTTTTTTGTAAGTTGTATGGTTAGGTTTAGTTTTCTTATCCCAGTAAGTAATTATTATGATTTATTCCTATGATTGTCTATTGTAAATCAAAAGACCTAGAAACAAAACCTTTCCCAGCTGAGGTGTCAATAATAAGAATTATGACTAATCTCTATATTTATATTTCTAGGTCTTATAAAATGATGTATTTATGCATTTATTTATTTATTAGTTAAAAGACTGTTGGTCCTTAATGCCATTATAGTGAGTCTTCTATTGCGACTGTTTGAATTAATCTGTCTTAAGACTGATCAAAAAATTTATCTTATTTACATTTAGCTGATGAATATTAGGTATCTAAATTAAGCTAGTGGGTTTTTTTTATTATTAAAATTTTGTTATTTATTGATCACAGTGATCTACCTCCATGGGCTCCAGGAAGAACCTGGATTATGTTCATACTATTAATATCCTGTTACTACAGCTAAAACTGCTTAACACGTGTAACCAGAATTGACTTGATGTTCCAGGTGAGAACTCAATACTTTTTCATTAAACAAGCTGTTTCTAGTAGATATACATTTTCAGATACATTGTAGGATCGTTTGTTTTATATTCCAGTTATACTGACAATCCTCTGTAATCAGATATCACCTCAGGTATTTTCTCATTTCCAGCTCTGGTACTACTCTCTAAAGGCATGGCTATGTGTATGTAGTGTTAATTTTTGTCTCATTTTTGACTCAGACTATCAGAAACCTCTAATTCTTAAACTATAGTATGCTTTTCACCAAAGAAAGAACTTTACAACTATACTGACTAAATCATGATATGTGTATGTGGGGTTATTTTTAAAAAAAAAAAATCTGATTTTCTCTTATCATAATTAAGCTTGAACCTCTTCATCACATTAAAATAATTCCGTTTAACTGAAAATGTCATCATCAAGCAGTTTTATCTTTCACAGCCATCTCAATAAGAAGGAATATTTACTTAAAGGAATCTTTTTTCATCTTTCTTTATGACTTCTAACATTTGTTTTCTAACAGACACTTTGAGATATTTTGATTTATTCCCAGGCTCTGTTTTCCCCTTAATTTATATAACTTATTCCTTCTCTTTTAAGTTCTGTACGCTTTCACAATTTGTTTTGTGACTTGCTACATTATTCCTGATTTTGACCTTCATCGTACATACTTTGCCTGAAATATGATTTTAAATAAATTCAGGGGCTACAGGAATTAAAAGTTAAAATTTTATCAAAGATATGATGCGTAGACAACAGCTATGACTGAAATGCCATTGGGAATTCCCTAATGACTGAGATAGAACTGCATATTAATAATAAAGGTAATCTATTACAGTTTAAGATTAAGATATTGCTTTTAGTGTATATACTGCAACTAGGGAGATTAATAGAAAGACACTGCTGCTGTTGGCTGTAGTGGTGTTTAGTGTCATACTGGTAAGTCTATACATATTTATAAATTAGTAACATAGAATAAAATCTGACTTCAGTGAGACCTACATTTCACACACATAAAAGTTAATCTTTTCATAGATTCTTGAAAGCAATATTTTTCAATGTGTATATTCAAAACTTTTGGTATTTCCAAAGGAGGGCAGGGAGTGGCGAATAACCACATTAAATGAAATAATATTATCTTTTAAAAGTCACATTCACTTGTACTCTACTGATGAGGAAATGGAACTATTATGCTTTTAAAGATTGTTTCAATGACCTTTTCATACTGTTGCAGTTTTGAAAGTCATTTCAGTACTAACAAGAATTAATAGTTTGCTCACCACTTGCTTTTATTACCATTTCAATTAAATCTGATGAGATTATTAAGAACATGGAGAAGAACTAGTTTTACTATATGTGTAGATTTTAATTCTGGGGGGTTTTTTGTTGATCTTTTTTCCACATTAACAATGTTTTTTAGTCAATCTGTCATAACATATAGTGCATGATGCTGTAATTCAAAGTACTCACATTGTTATTCATTATATGTTCATTATCTTATTTATTTAAATATCTTTTTGGAGACTAAGTTTCTTGTAATTCCCATCAAAGTCAACACAAATTCACTCATAAACTTCAGTAGCTCTTAGAAGGGAGTATGAAAGTCAGGCAAAACAAGATCTCTTTTTGGTGTTGTTTTTTTGTTTTGTTTTGTTTTATTTTTTTCATTCTGACAGATCTTTCTAAGTCTAGGAATCATCTTGTCTACCAGTAGATATTTAAAAGGTTGAGATCTAGCTGAAGTCAAGTATATAGACCAGCATTCAGAGTTGTTTATTTTATAATATTAATAGACTATCATTACAATTTTGAGAAGTTACTTATTTCTGTAAGACAACTGAATTATCCCCACAATATCATTATCATCTCGTTGCAAGACTATGTGAATACCTAGACCACATATAAACATCTATATTCAAGATTATTGTGTTGAAAATAATAATATTCCTCAATATGTAATGTCTGTCTACAAAACCTTAATAAAATATTTACTATGAACAGTATTACAGGGTATGATAGAATATTACATATTCTTTTATTTCTAAAGCTTTCAAAATAGTGGTAACATATTGCTTACTATTTAATGATAAGAAAAGAGACAAAATACTAAATCTGGCAAAAAATAAACAAACCATATTCCAATACAGCAAATATTGTTCTTTAGCAAAAGTTAGTTTGACTGAACATTGTCAGGGATGGGGAATCCTCAACTTCTCTGAAGCATTTCTGGGCTATCCAAGCAAACTCCCCCTAATGCCTTTCAGTTCAAAACCATTAATCCTTGCCATAACACTACAAATATTGAAAGGTCTCAATAAAGTCTCCCTAGCCTTCTCCAGGCTGAACAACCCCATCTCTCTCAGCCTTTCTTCACAGGAGAGGTGTTCCAACTCTGATCATGTTCATGGGCTTCCTCTGGACCCACTCCAACAGGTCATGTCTTTCTTGTGCTGAGGGCCCAGAGCTGCATGTAGAACTCTAGATGGGGTATCACGAGAGCAGAGTAGAGGGGAAGAGTCACATCCCTTGACCTGCTGACCATGTCTTTTTTATGATTGGCTTTCTCAGCTGCAAGCGCACGTTGCCAGATCTTGTCCAATTTTTCATTCACTACTACATGCAATTCCTTCCCTGCAGGGCTGCTCTCAATCCTGTTCATACTCCAGTCTGTACTGATACAAGTGATTATGCAAGTGCACCTGATCCAGGTGGAAAACCTTGCACTTGACCTTTGTGAATTTCATGAGGTTCGCATTGGTTCACTCCTCAAGCCTGTTACAGTCCCTCTGGGTAGCATCTTTTCCTTCTAGTGTATCAACTGCACCACTCAGATTGTTGTCATCTGCAAATTTGCTGATGGTGTGTTCAATTCCACTGTCTATGTCAGTAATTAAGATAATGCAAGAGTCTCAATATGGACCTTTGAGGGACACAACTGGTTATTGGTTTCCGTTTGGACATTTAGCTGTTGACTGCAACTTTTTGGATGCTCCAGAGAATTTGAGGATGCCCCATTCCTGGCAATGTTTAAGGTGAGGTTAGATGAGGCTTTGAACAACCAGATCTATTGGAAGATGTCTGTGCCCATTACAGGTGGTGTGGACTAGATTATCTTTAAAGGTCCCTTCCAAACCAAACCATTCTTTGATTCTATGATTCTATATTTAAGAAACATAATAAAACACTAAAATGCCACATTTTCAGCATTAATTCAATGGTTTCATAATTTCCAATCTAAATGCAGCGGATTCATTGCATTCATACTGTTACTAGCCATAAGGCCTTTTTCTGTTGTAATAAAGGTTTAATTTTCCGCAGGTGAGCGTTACAGAGAATTTTCTCTGACCCTTTCTTCCTCTGATCTTGGCAAAGATTTCAGAGAAGGCTGCCCTCAGCTTTTCAGTGCTTGGGTTATGACTAAAATGTTTAAGGAAGCCAATTTTTTATTAAAAGAATGTTCTGTGTTGGCACAATGAAAAAAGTGTTATCTAAGTTAACACGTTGTGGAAAACATAACTCTGAAATACACATCTTTCTGTATTCTTCAGGTTCAGAGTAAAATTTGGGAAATTTCATGAGAGTACAGTGGAACAGGGTAGATAGGCATAAATTCTGTGAAACAGTGTGGATATAGCAAGAATACTTGTATACAACATCCAAAAGAAGCAATATGCATATCATCTAAATTGGGGAAATTCAATTTATTTACCTTAGAGAGTACAATTTCTGGAAAATTATTGAAATATTTCACAATATCAGTACTTAAACAGACTTGCTTAGAAAATCTACACAGCTACTTTTTTTCCAAAATTGCGTAACTTTTGTGTCTGATTGAGTAGTTTTGAGAGTCAGTCCACTTCTTTCTCTTTCTTCATTCTATCCATTATTAATGTAAAGAAAATAGCATGAGTAGCTATGGAAGAACTGGACACATGATCCTAGGGATACCTATTAAAAGTGAAAGTATTTGCTGGATTAGCACTGTCTCTAGCCATCTGTCTGCCAGTCAACAGGCTGGTTGCCTATCCTTTGTGAGTATGTAGTGCAAATTTTCTACATCTGACATCTGCTGCTTCTGCAAGAATTAATAAACAGCCCATGGCAGATGCTGCAGAAATCAGCATCTTCTTAGTTTCCAAGATCTCTCTTATTGCTCTTTCTCAGTCAAAACAAGAAGGAATATATAAGGAGACTTGATTTTGTATGCCTATTGCATGTACATGCTTACTAACAGAAACTCCAACGGAAAATATTGCTGAGCACTTAATCTTTATTACTTTTTTTGATTGCCAATATCTTTGTCCTGTCTCAGTCTTTGTGATATGATTTAAATGCTGTTTAAATAGCCTCACTAAGAAAAAGTCGAAGTAAAGAACCTAAACAGGATTTCAGGATAGAATTGGTAATATGTTTAAATTATGGAATGCGCTAACTATTAAAAATCTCTGTTGAAACATTGATTACACAAGTAAATTTCCACTGTAGTAAGTATTGAAAGAGATAATTTCAAATTTGAAAATTGAACCAGATCTTGTTAATTTTAGAGAATAAATATTTCCCTCATTCAGTTAAATGTGGTCTATTACCTACGTTTGAGCATGAACAGTTAGTAAATTTTACACAAAAAAATAATAGAATAATTTAAAGGTAGATATTGCTACGCCTTTTTAAGATCAGACTTTTATTTCAGAGAGGACCTGGAAATAGAATATTTCTCATGGTTCCACTCTTATTCCATCTACCATCTACTGTTCCGATGTCATTAAAAACAAAACAAAACAGCATATAAAAAACTCACATGAAAACAGATTAGTAAGAGATAAGGCTTTTCTTTGAGGGGAATTTTGAAACATTTTTCCACCAATGATTTTTTAATGCAGCTGTTCTAATAGTCATGGTGGCAAGAGTCCAAAATGGAAACAGGCATGTTGTCATGTAGTTCTTCTCTGGGTGACATTATGCAGAGGAACAGTAGTGTATTTTAAAAAAATATATATTTAAGAGCTCTCACTGGTACATTGAAATCAAGCAAACTCACCTGATTGTTTCCAGATGGACAATGAAATGGCCCAGTCAGCATGGGTTCATGAAGGGCAGATCCTGCTTAACGAACTTGATCTCCCTCTATGACAAGGTGACTTGCTTGGTGGGTGAGGAAAAGGCTGTGGATGTTGTTTATCTGGACTTCAGTAAAGGTTTAGGTACTGTTTCCCACAGCATTCTCATGAACAAACTCGTTGCCCAAGGCTTGGATGGGCATACACCCTACTGGATCAAACACTGGCTGGATGGCCAGCCCCAGAAAGTGATGGTGAATGGAGTGAAATCCAGCTGGCGGCTGGTCACAAGTGGTGTTCTCCAGGGCTCAGTACTGGGGCTACTCCTCTTTAATATCTTTATCAACGACCTGGATGAGGGGATTGAGAGCACCTTCAGTAACTTTTCAAATGACACTGAGTTTGGTGGGAGTGCTGATCTGCTTGAGGGTAGGAAGGCTCTTCAGAGGGATCTGGTCAGGCTGGATCAATGAACGTGAGCCAGCAGTGTGCCCAAGCGGCCAAGAAGGCCAATGACATCCTGACCTGCATCAGGAATAGATAACTAGCAGGACTACAGAAGTGATTGTCCCACTGCACTCGGCACTGGAGAGGCTGCACATTCAGTACTGTGTTCAATTTTGCATGCCGCAGTAGAAGAAAGATATTGAGGTGCTGGAGAGGTTCCAAAGAAGGGCAACAAAGCTGGTGAAGGGTCTTGAGAATGAGTGTTATGAGGAGTGGCTGAGGGAATTGGGGTTGTTTATTTTGGAAGAGAAGAAGGCTGAGGGGAGACCTTATCATTCTCTACAACTCCCTGAAAGGAGTGTTAAAAAGTCCCAGTTTTTAAAATAAGTATTTAGCAAACTGGTAAATCACAAAGATTTCATGCTAAACTATTTTTTTGGATTGTTGGAGTCACCAGCAAAGCTTGAGGAACAGGTTGTATTAGTCTGATAAACATTACACAGGGAAAGCTATGGATGCCTCATTTGAATTAAGTTCCGCTTAATCAAGTTCCACACATCAAGTGCTGTTATTTTAAATGCCCCAGAACATCCAGCTTGGCCTCTGCCTGCCCCTCCAAAATGTCAGGGAGCCTTGCATCATAGTTAGTAACCTGACATGGGTGCCTCAGATAGTCTAATGGATCTGAAAAGAAACTTGACATCTGATTTTGGAGAATTTTATCCATTCCAGATAGACAGATTTTTCTCTTTGATTATTATGGGGAGATGTACTTATTGTCTGCAGAACATAACAGAAAACACTCAAACTCCGTAACAATTCTGCTATTAATAGAAAATAATTTCAGCCCCCAAGGTAACTTTAAAGCATTTTTATAGTAATTCATACAGTGCTTTAGTAATTCCTATATTATAATGATGTTTAATGGGTTATAGTTATATCAATCTAATCTAAAATGCATTATGTATGTACTTTAAACAGGCTTTCAGTGCCATTATACAACCGATGTCGTGATCTTTCTTGTCACTAATAGTTTAAAGGGATGGCTGTTTTCCCATTTGTTTCCTCTGGCCACAGTATGTGCAAAAGGAAACTCTTAGCATTTCTTTAATTGAAAAATAGTTACTATTTCCTGAATTATATACGTATGTTCTTTTTACCCATGGAAATTTTAACCCAACATGACAGTGATATTTCTTAGCACCCATGATAAGACCACATAGTGGTTACCCTGGTGGAATTCCCTGGAAATGTATTCAGAATTTCAGAGCAATACATTTTGTGAATTGCATTATGCTCAGCTGTCAGACAACACCCCTCAATTACCTCTCACTGATGGTGCTTTACCTTCAAATGAACCCTATGAAGCCACTAGTAAAAATGCAGTAGAAACTTAAGGCAACAATTATCCAGCACTACAAAGTGCTTAAATGCAACTTTAATACCTAGATACATCATTTGGAACCAAAATTTAAAGCACAGTGTGCCCAGTTTAAGCAAAATGTAGTACAGATTGGGAAGAAAAGGCAATGTGGATGATATTGAATGGTCAGAGATTTAGATTAGAAATAAAAGACATACTTAACAGATAAAGGGCACTGTTTCTGCAGGTGGGAGTGCCCTTTCAAAAACAAATATTCTGGAAGAAATGAAGACACCTAAAAGCCCTTTATATGGGCAGATATATGCCTAGATATCATGAGACTTTAAGATAATAGAGTAATTGAAGAAGCTGGGTTATTCATCCTCAAATTCATTAGCTCCTCTGGGTACTCAGCAAACACCAAGAAATATGTGAAAAAACCTTAGAACAGGAACAGAGTTAATCAAAAAGTTCTGTAGCCTCAGGGAAGCAGCGGTCTTGTATCCCCTGCTCTTCTGCATTGTTATTATAGTCACCATAGCCACAAGTCTTCTCTAACTGAACATTTTCCTTTCTTCACTGTGCATGGCTATGCTGAGTGGTGGTAGTAAGCTTCCAGCTCTTCAGAGTAAGTGGGAGGATCCAACCCCACGTGAAAGACCACACTAGCCCTTTGTTTCAGTACTGCTTTTTTCTCTGTAAAATAGCAATTGATTTTGTGGATGTGTTAAATCATATATTCATGTGACTGAAAATCTTGTATTTGTTTTTAAATACCTGAGATCAAAGTGAGTTAATATAACACAACAGATACATGTACTATGTAAAAGCAGTTAAAGAAGAGGCAAAAGGTCAAGCTGTTATCTCCATTTGAAGATAGTCACTTGTGTGTAAAGGAACATAAAGTTTGAATGTTCTTTTCATGCACCTTTGTTAAAAGCAACCACTATTGAATGAACTCTGCTTCTTTTTTCAGGGGTATAGTACACGTAATAGAACGCACAGGGCAGTACACTAAAATAATTGTATGTATTTTCTGTCTAGATAGATCTCAGTAGTTCATCACTTTGTATTTACTCTCTTTTCCTCTTCTGCATAAAATTTACTTTCGGAAAGAGGTCGTCTGCATTGCTTAGACTGTCATCTTTTTCGGATCTTCAAAAATACTTTGGACACCGGTACCCTCTAAAAATGGTTTTGGAGAAAATATTTGTGAACACCCTTTGATTAGATGTTTCATGTGGTCTAATTTTAGCTAATGAAACATTTACTTAATATCCATACTGCAGGTATCTGTTAGTGAATATTAATCACAACATGGCATCCAGAAAGTACTCTTATACTCATTTTACCTATGCATCTGCTTTAACTGTGCATTAAAAAGAAAGTTTTCTCTTCAGAGATAGTGTTGCAATGTGGCATTCAGATTACTGAAAAAATCCCCCAAAGACTCCTTTTGACATTTGGAAATGTCAAATTCTGCTTTTCATGATGTCCAGAAAATCACAGAACTGCAATATCAACCCATGAAAGTACTGCGTGAAAGACTCTGAGACAGGAAGAAATTAATTGAACATGGTTTGACTTCAATACCTTTAATGGCATATTTTAGAATGTTTTCAGCCCTCATATTTTCTTCTTTCTCAAGAGATAAAACTCCAGACACCAAGCAGTATACTCTCCTCTCAAACCTTCTTTACTTGGTAGGCTTTAATATTGTCAGAGAAAACTCCTAGTGCATTAAAAAAAGTCTTAGCAAAATAAAATATGGTTAAGATTAATCTCTAAACATGTGGACGAAAAAAAGAAGGTTATCAAGAGTGGTCAACATGGATTCACCAAGGGAAAATCATGCTTGGTCAAACTGGTAGCCTTCTATGTTGGCATTACTGGCTAGATACATGAGGGGACAGCAGTGGATGTTGTCTGCCTTGACTTTAACAAGGTTTTTAACACTGTCTCCCATAGCATTCTCATAGGTAAGCTGAGGAAATGTGGGTTAGATGAGTGGACTGTGCGGTGGATTAAGAACCAGCTGAATGGCAGAGCTGAGGTCTGTCATCAGCAGCACATAGTCTAGTTGAAGGCCTGTAGCTAGCAATGTTCCCCAGAGGTGAGTACTGGGTCCAGTGTTCTTCAATATACTCAGCAATGACCTGGATGAAAGGACAGACTGTACCCTCAGCAAATTTGCTGATGATACAAACTGAGAGGAGTGGCTGATACACCAAAAGGCTGTGCTGCCACTCAGCAAGACATGGGCAGGCTGGAAAGTTGAGCAGAGAGGATTCCAATGAAGTTCAACAAAAGTAAGTGTAGAGTCCTGCACCTTGAGAGAAATAACCCCGTGGACCAGTACAGGTTAGGGGATGACCTGCTAGAAAGCAGCTCCACAGAGAAGGAGCGGGGAGTTCTGGTGGACAAGAAGTTAACCATGAGCCAGCAATGTGCCCTTGAGGCCAAGAAGGCCAAAGGTATCCTGGGGTGTATTAAGAAGAGTGTGGTCAGCAGGTCGAGGGAGGTTATCCTCCCCCTCTACTCTGTCATAGTGAGTTTACATCTGGAATTCAGTGTCCAGTTTTGTGCTCCTCAGTTCAAGAAAGACATGGAACTACTGGAGAGAGTCCAGTGGAGGGCTACGAAGATCATGAGGGGACTGGAGCTGGGTCTTATGAGGAAAGGCTAAGAGAGCTGGCTCCGTTTCCCCTGAAGAAGAGACAACTGAGGGGTTCTTACCAATGCTTCTAAATATCAAAATTGCAGGTGTCAAAAGGATGGAGCCAAACCCTTTTCAGTGGTTCCGTGTGACAAGGGGAAATGGTCACAAACTGGAACACAGGAAGTTCCACCTGAATATGTTTAAAAGTTTCTTTACTTTGAGGATTCCAGAGCACTGGAGCAGCCTGCCTAGAGAGGTTGTGGAGTCTCCTTCTCTGGAGATATTCAAAACGCTCCTGAACACTCTCCTGTGCAATCTGTTATAAGTGATCCTGCATTAGCAGGTGGGATGGACTAGATGATCTCCAGAAATGCCTTCCAACACCTACCATTTTGTGATTCTGTGATTCATTAATGAAAGAATAATACCTTTTACATATGAATTCTTGGACTGCATTGTCACATTCTTGCAGGTACTTTGAATTTAGTGAACCGTCTTCTTACGAGCAATTTAGCAGGAAACTGTAAAAGAGTCACTCACAGTAAGATACTTACTGTCATTTGAAAGATGATTTTGAAAAGTGTCAGATGTATATGAATACATTTATTTGCATAAGGAAATCAGAAGTTAATTTGACCTTGAATGTAGCACAAGTCAGTATTGTATATTGTAGTCAATATTGTTAACTGGAGACTCACACAATGTAAAAGCAAGATTACAATTCTTTTATTTATTTATTTATTTATTTATTTATTTATTTCATAGAATAGTGAGAGTTGGAAGGAACCTTAAAGATCATCTAGTCCCAACCACCATACTATGGACAAGGACACCTCCCACTAGACCAGGTTGCTCAAAGCCCTGTCCAACCCGTCTTTGAACACTTCCAGGGAGGGGACATCCACAGCTTCCCTGGGTAACCTGTTCCTGTGCCTCACCACTGTCACAGTAAAGAATTTCTTCCTAATATCTAGTCTAAATCTACTCTCTTCCAGTTTGAAACCATTCTCCCTCATTCTATCACTACATGCCCTTGTAAAATGTCTCTCTTCAGTTTTCTTGTACTCCCCTTTCAGATACTGGAAGGCCACAATAACGTCTCCCCAGAGCCTTCTCTTCTCCAGGCTGAACAACCCTAACTCTGTCAACCTGTCTTCATAGAAAAGGTGCTCCAGTCCTCTGAAAATCTTTATCTATTTTTTTCTATTTCATAAATTCCTAAAGAAAAATGGCTTAATGTGTGAAATGCAGTATGTTATATGAGTTCTAAGAATGTAGGAGTATTATGTTTGTCTGTGTATGGTTGGAGAGATTCTAGTTATTTTTTGAAATTTTTTTAAAAATAAGTATATTCTGGAGAATATCTTACATAGAATATTTCAACAGAATATTGCTATTTGTTCCGATTTGAGCTCAATAGAAATACTTCTCTAATCAGTGACTTTATGCTTTCAGTTAAATCTCTTCTAAATGACTGTATTTTCTTGAAACTAATGTCTTGCTTTTCTAGACACTTTCTGCTTCTACAAGTGATAGTGATTGATGTTTATAGTTACTATCAGGTGTGGTATATATAGTTCTTGCTTATACTTGTGCCTGTGGAGACTAAGGTTGTTGCCCGTAGAACAAAGAACACAAA
>NW_010156201.1:0-208 GCF_000695765.1 Mesitornis unicolor
TTTTTGTTTTGGGGTGCAGTATTTGATGGAGGGCAGCTACAACAAAGTGTTCCTGGCCAAGGGGAACATCCCGGCCGAGAGCTACACCTTCTTCATCGACATCCTGCTGGACACCATCCGGTCAGTGGGACCCCTCCCCAAATTTGGGGACCCCCACCCCAAAATTTAGGACCCCTACCCCAAATTCTGACCCCTTCCCAGTCCTATT
>NW_010156202.1:0-2715 GCF_000695765.1 Mesitornis unicolor
AGACTTCCCCTGCAGTCTGGGGTCCTCAAAGGCCGTGGAGCCTCTGGAACGGGTCCAGAGGAGGCCAGGGAGATGCTGAGGGGCTGGAGCAGCTCTGCTCTGGGGGCAGCTGAGAGAGTTGGGGTTGTTCAGGCTGGAGAAGAGAAGGCTCTGGGAGGACCTTATAGCGACCTTCCAGGACCTGAAGGGGCTACAGGAAAGCTGGGGAGGGACTTATTACAAGGGATGGAGTGATGAGATGAGAGCTGATGGTTTTAAACTGGAAGGGAGGAGATTTAGACTGGATTTTAGGAAGAAATTCCTCATTTTGAGGTGGTGAGGCCCTGGTGGTGAGGTTGCCCAGAGAAGCTGTGGGTGCCCCCTCCCTGGCAGTGCCCAAGGCCAGGTTGGCCGAGGCCTGGAGCAGCCTGGGCTGGTGGAGGTGTCCCTGCCCATGGGGGTTGGACTGGGGGGGGGTCTTTGGGGTCCCTTCCCACCCAAACCACGCTGTGAGTCTGTGATGTACCAGCTCCAATTATAACAAAATCATGTCCTTCAGTGCATTCTTCTTTGAAGCCCCTTATTATAACACTTGAGATATGAAAATTCAAACCCAGGCAGTCCAAATCCAGCCCTCGGGCTTCCCTGGGTGATGTCCAGAGACATCCACGCATCATCCGCTGAATTTTCCAGAAGTCAGGGAAAGGAAACATTCCTGTAAAGCTGATATTTAGGTGGTTCTTGTCAGGTTTTCTTCCCCCAAATTACCTTCCCAGAGGGTAACCAGTGATGGTTTTGACCGCTCGGATGAATCGATGTGGCAGAGGGGAAATATTTGGAGAGCCGCTTGTCTGGAGCAGGATTTTGACATCCGTCAAGAGATGGAGCAAAAAATTTGCAGGTAATTGAGCCCATAACAAGAAATAGTGGAAGAAAAGCGATGCCCTGCAGTCAGAGTACACCCAGGTACTGCTTAACGCACTCGACGGCAACAAAGCTGCTTCATTGAAAGGCAAAAATTACCCTCGCCGTTCCCTTGGGTGCGTTGGATCTTTGCTTTGCAGCGTTTGTCAGTAAATTATGGCTCATTTGGATGCGTCCTCCTCCTTTTCTCCACACGCCAGCGAGCAACTGCCCGCTTCAATAGGAGATGCTTCTAGAAATTGGGCAAAAAGAAGTTGGGTCCTCTCTTCTGCCAAAATCTCTGGCCTAAGAATTGGAGGCTTCATGAAGCTCTCCGGGATGGTTTGGGTGGTAAAAACGAGTGAGCTTGGTGACAACTTAGGCCACTGCTCCCCCATTCCTCCCCCCAAATTGATACTGGAGTGGAGATGGGGGAGCGGGATGTGATGGTCCGGTCCCGTGCCCCGACTTCTGCTGAGGTTCAAGGATGCAGCAAAAATAAACGATGCTGTGTTACCCACAGAAGACCATAAATTTGAGCCATAAATGTCAAAGAAATATGAGATTTATTTATGTCCTGCAAGGCAAAGCATGGGATGCTTCCCTTGCCCAGCCTGTCCAAGTGGACCTGGCTGAAGATCACCAAAAAATGGCTTATTTGGCATAAAAACCTCTCTGAAAGCGCCCAAAAGGCTCTTGAAATACTTGGATGGGAGAGTGGCCGAAGTGATGGCATTTCTAAATGAGAATAATATTTCTTTCACGAGCTTTTTGGGATCGGCTGCTGGTGGATTTTAAGGCTGGGGCAGACAAACAGGGACTAAATGTGATTTTTAGCTGAGGAAATAGCCGTGAATTGAAGAGCTGGCTGGTTTTGCTTGGATTCCTGATAAGCAGCTAGCTTCAAAAATGGGGTAGTATCGGAGGAAAAGCAATGTATTCCTATTTTGTAACACCATTAGGAAGCTTTTCCTGACGTGTAATCGAAATGTCGCATCTCCAGGTCTGTATCTTAAGCCTATTCCTTCGCACGTTATCTGCGGAGGACAGGACATCCCGACTCGGCGCCGTTTCCTTTGCATCAGCATTTTCCCTACTTGGAAAATGATGATATCTCTCCATAAATGTCATTTTTTTGGGACTGAACTGGTTGGACTTTTGATGGTTGGAAGCGTGAGAGACCGTCAGTGTGCTACCCTCCCCCAAAATCCACCAAATCTTGGTAGACCCATAGGGAACTGGTTTGTTCGAAACACATTTCGTTACCATTATTGCAATGCTTTTAAAGGGAGGGCTGATGTGAAAACTCAAGCTGCTCCATGCCTCCTGAGGTGATTGCTGTTATTAAAGCTCGGTCCGAGTTGGACTCGCACCTGGGAAGCTCCTATGTGGAAATGGCCTTTTTTCCTCAGCGGGTTCCCTGCCTCTGCTGTGGAGAGCGGCGAATTGTAACCATTTCCTGCTAATTTTTAGTGTTTCTGTTCCCTGCGTTGCAGGGCGGAGGCAGAGCTGCGTGTGGATGCTCAGCCCTCGCTGGGGTCAGTGGTGGGCATCGCTGGATGGGATAGGTGTCCTGGTTTGAGCTCAACAGAACTGATTTCCTACTGAGTGATTTGACTTTTCAGCTCAATCTCTTCTTAGTGGCTGAACTTGCTGAAACTAAGGCATGTTTTTGCAGACAGCGTTCACTTCTCCAAGTGATAGTGCTTGATGTGTTGCTACAAGTGATAGTGCTTGTATGTTATGCAAACATGACAAGGCCACTGGCTCACCATGGGGGCCGTGTCTGCACCTACAGGGAGAAGTGGACCCAAAACTGATCAATGAGGTCTT
>NW_010156202.1:2847-3889 GCF_000695765.1 Mesitornis unicolor
CCTGCCTCTCATCCTGAGCCCTGTGTTCCTCATCCTGCTCTGCTCACCTGAGCTGGGAAGCTCAGCAGGGTCAGGCCCGCTCAGTACCTGCATGGGAGACCTCCTGGCAATACCGGGTGCTTGCTCCCACTGCTGCTGGGTCCGCACTGGGACTTTTCCAGTGTTCCCAGAGCCTCTGGTGCCGTCATCGTCACTGGGGGAGGATTTTCTATTGGTTTTGTATCTATATTTGTACATATCTGTATAGATTTCATTATTTTCCTATTTCCATCATTATCCTGTAGTATCAGTATCGTTTCATTCAACCTGTCCATTTTCTAAGTCTCTCTCCCTTCTTCTCTTTTCTCTTCCCTTCTGGGGAGGGCAGAGGGGTTCACAGAGAGCATCTGGCCAGGGTTTAGTGGCCAGCCCAGCCCTAAACCACAGCATTCATTCACTACCATTCTCATTCAAGAAAGAGAAAAACCAAAATAAAACCCTTTGCGTTAGTTTTGCCCAAACCAGTGACCCAATCCCAGCTCGCTCAGGCTCCAATTTCCTCCTGGATCTGTTTCCTCTGCTCCTGAAGCAGCTCCTGTCTACACCTGCTGCTCCACTTTGAGCCAGTTCTGGGGTTTATTAAAAGCTGCGACCAGAATTTCAGACACAGGCGCTCACAAAGCAAAACCATCCACGCTCTGGCTTGGTTTCGGCCAGTTCTGACCACTGCAAGAAGACAACTCGTCCCCCTCCATCCTCCACCAACTCCAGCAGCACATCGCTATGGAGCCGCAAGCCCTTACCGAGGTCTCGCTCTGCTGAAGTGGGAAGATTCAGGGCGCAGCACCCATTGCTCTTCGAGGCCGCCCTTCTGCTTCCAATACGCACCAGTTTGGGATGCTGCAAACCCCTCGGCTCCTCTCTGCCAAGCTGTCACGTATTTTTCGGCTCTGTCGCAGCACTGACAAGGTGCTCGCGTTGCTTTCTATACATAAACACGTGTGCGCTCGCTTGTTTTGCCGCCTGCGAAAGGAGCTGCGGCCCGGGCGCTGTCAATCCGAAT
>NW_010156203.1:0-5970 GCF_000695765.1 Mesitornis unicolor
ACCCCCAGGTCCCTTTCTGCCTGGCAGCTCCTCCAGTTACGGATGAGCTGAGCGCAGCTTTGACGCCAGCGAAGTCTTCAGCGGAAGGCGAATCCCTACTTTAGGGCTATCCAAAACAGGTCAGAAACTGAGCGGTATCGTGGGAAAACGGCCTCAGTTTGGTGCTTCCCATGTCCTAAAGCTGCCATGTGTTAAGAGCTGCTGCCTTCACAACCTGACTCGGAGGATAATTGCATACGCCCAAGCGGTTGCTGTTATCCTGACCGTGCCAACTTAGAGAAAATTAATTTAATTCCCCAAAGAAACAAAGAGCTGGCAAGACTGACACTAAATAATATTGATTCAGGGTCTTGAAAGCAGAGTCAAACCAAACAAGCCCCATTTGGGATCCATCACCAGCCCAGACGGCTCAGCAGAGGATGCGGCTCTGTTCCCTCTTTCTCTCGAGCGAAGCGATGCGCAAAGCTCCTGCTGCAAAAGCCACGCGAGCCACGCAGAGAGCAGAATACAGCCAATAAAAGAAGAAAACGCCGGGTGTATGAGCACACTCACGCATATCCGATGCCGAAGGAAAGCCAGGGTGTGACTCACACATTGGAGGTCGCCCTGGCAAACCCTGCCAAGGTTACCCAGACCTTGTGTTCCAGCTTCTGCCGAGGAACAGCTGCCTGCAAACAGCCTGCAAATGCACTTGTGCATCTCCTTTTGTTTCCCCATTTACTTCTTTATAAGACATATTTCTTTCCTAAGACATGTTTCTTTCAGTCTTTCCCTTAGCATCAGCTCTAGCTCCATCCTCTCCACCTCTTCAGGGATTTCCAGACCAGAAGAGTTTCCTACGATGGCATCTTCAGTACCCTGCTGAAAAACATCAGAAGAATCCTATTGCAAAAAGTACACTACGCTTCAGTAAACGTGACAGATTCCTCTGTCTGTGCTCTGGTTAATCTACCACCGCAAACAGTGCATTTTGTTGTAACACAGGAGGAGCAAAATACGCCTTTTAGCCATCCCACCAAGGCTCCTGGAAAAAGCAAACCCCTTTCCCTTCGCAGCAACGCTTCTCTCCCAAATCCTACTTGAATTTTAACGCTTGAAAGCAGTTCCGACAAACACAACAACCTCTACGCAAGTGAATTTTTACCAGCAGAAGAAAGATAGGGAGGCACCACCGCAGCTTCCTCCTCCTTGCTCACTAAGCCTCCGCTGAGATCCCCGAATTAATGCATTTAATGCATTATTCCTCCTCTTCACAGCACTCGTGGGATTCCTGCTCGAACTCATCGGTCCTCCTCCGTCCTTTCCTGGGTGATTGCTTTCCGCAGCATTTCTCTAGGTCTTTCCCGCTTTCATCTATACCTCTATCCATACCTCTAACACCAACATCTATACCTATATCTCTACCTCTAAATACCTATATATCTAATATCTATACCTCTAATATCAGTATCTATACCTATATCTGTATCTCTAATATCTATATCTATACCCCTAATATCTGTACCTATATCTGTATCTCTAATATCTATACCTATATCTATACCCCTAATATCTGTACTTATACCTATACCTCTAATATCTATACCTGTATCTCTAATATCTATATCTATACCTATATCTATACCACTAATATCTCTACCCCTAATATCTGCACCTATACCTGTATCTCTAATATCTATATCTACATGTATATCTATACCCCTAATATCTATACCCCTAATATCTGTACCTATACCCCTAATATCTGTACCTATACCCCTAGTATCTGTACCTATACCCCTAATATCTGTACCTATACCCCTAATATCTGTACCTATACCTATACCTCTAATATCTATACCTGTATCTGTATCTCTAATATCTATATCTATACCTATACCCCTAACATCTGTACCTATACCCCTAATATCTATATCTATAGGTATATTTCTACTATCTACATTTCTTTTATATATTTCTTTTATATATGTGTGTGCGTGTATATATATAATTCCTTATATACATCTACTTCCTAAGTAATATTTCTTTCAATCTTTCCCTCAGCATCAGCTCTAGCTCCTTCCCCTCCATCTCTTCAGATTGTCTTTATGCATGTATATATATATCTCTATATCTTCTACATCATCTATATCATATCATCTATATCATCTATATCATATCATCTATATCTACATCTATATCTACATCTATATCATCTATATCACCTATATCTACATCTATATCATCGACATCTATACCTACATCTACACATCTCTATGGCAAATCTCTTTATACACACACACACATATATGGCAAATATATATACATTCTCTTTATATATATGTGCATATATGTATAATTACTTCTTATATAATATCTATATAATTCTTATATAAGAAATTATATATATACAATAAGGAATAGATAAGATCCCTCTCTCTCTATATATATATAGATACACTTTTGTAACTGGCTACAGCTAAACCACATCCAACAGGCTTAGCTGGCTCAACTGCCCCAGTCATTCTGTGTCCCCATCTCTAACCCAGTCCACCCCAGCAACACGAAGGCTCATCTATATTTTCAGGTGAAGACGTAATTTGCCATAGCATCCTCTCTGCAGCCATTCTCTCTCTTTTTAAATCCATTACCAATTGATCCCTGTGCTGGATTGCCTCTCTCTCCTCAGATAAACCAAGCTGGTTACAATTTTGGGCAGCTCGCTATCTTTCACCACAGGCAGAGCACGACGTGTGTTCACAGTTTGCATTTCCAGACAGCTTCTGTTTTCTCACCCAAGACTCAGCCTGGAAAGAAGCGTTGGCATCGCTGCATTTCCCACTGCAGGAACTCTGGGTTTTCTCTGGCCACCTGTAGCATCCCTATGAGCTTAAAGCCTTGCACAAGATTGGTTTACTTACCTCCAGTCAAACAGATATTTTAATTTCTTAATTTATTAACTTCTTTTCTCCTTTATTTTCAGGCTAGTGAGATGTGAGATCAACTGGGGGCTTTTTTACTAAAAAATCCTGTTTTCTCTTCCTCCCCAGCACCTTCTCCTTCCCTTCTGAAGCCAAGCACATCCTACGTAAACTTTTGCTCTCACAGAATCACACAGAATGGCTCGGTTGGAAAAGCCCTCTGAGATCATCACGTCCAACCGCTCCTGTCTACCCCCTAAACCGTATCCTTAAGTACCTCATCTACCTGCTCTTTAAACACATCCAGGGATGGGGACTCCACCACCTCCCTGGGCAGCCTGGTCCAGCTTCTGACGACCCTCTCAGGAAAGAACTTCCTCCTTAGCTCTAACCTGAACCTCCCTTGGCACAGCTTGGTGCCGTTTCCCCTTGTTCTATCCCCCATCACCTGGGAGCAGAGCCCAGCACCCACCTCTCTCCAAGCTCCCTTGAGGCAGTTGGAGGTGGTGCTGAGGTCTCCCCTCAGCCTTCTCTTCTCCAGGCTAAACAAGCCCAGTTCCCTCAGCCGCTCCTCAGCAGGCTTTTTCTCCAGAGCCCTCCCCCTCCTTGGGGCTCTTCTCTGAACACGCTCCAACATCTCCACATCCTTCTTCTAGTGAGGGGCCCACAACTGAACACAGCACTCGAGGTGCGGCCTCACCAGTGCCGAGTCCAGGGGGATGATCACCTCCTTGGTGATTACTCCCACGACCCAGCGCCATTCGACCGAGACTCTTCCCGCTGCAACAAGTCACCCCACAGCAGCTTTTCCAGCAACCAAAGAGGTTTTTAAGTTAAATTCAGGGTCGGTTTGGGGTCTGAAGTTCGTTTCTGAGGCGGGACATCATTTTTAGAGCTACGCCAAGCGAAGCGTTGCAAGGAGAGGAGGGCAGGGTAACGGGCACACACCCGCACGCAACTTGTACCGCTCAAGCGCTCTGCATCCTTACATCCCCGCGTGTAAACAGCAACCTAAACCGTATTAACCCGCAGCAGGAGTTGCCCTTTCAGCCCGTTTCACCGGAGGGTATCCCAAACTGCTTGCCTTTCAAGTCCCTTCCTTCACAAGGCGGCTTTTTCTTCTCCCACCAGAGCTATTTTCTGATTAGGGATTCTCGCCGGCTGCATCGCTTGCTCCCCGTTTCCAAGGCGACAGACAGGAAGCAGGAGTTAAGCAGAATCTTTCATCTGGGAGGGGATGATGGGAATGGATGAGGGAGTTTGAGCAAGGTCAGGCGTTTACCGCTGAATACAAATCTGTCACGCCTAATAGATGAAGCTCTTTAGTTTCCCAGCTACTCGGGCTGCTCCCAGCATCCAAGGAGAAAATCAAAAGACGTTGGAGCATGAATGCCAATCAGCCTTGTGCTGGCAACAATGATGTATCTCCGTGTGCCACAGCAGCTGGACCACGCTTGGCCACGGATGAAAGGAGAAATTAAATAGGTGTCGATAATTAGAGAAGGTCAGGAGCTAAATCCTTGAATACTAAATACCTTTTAATAATACCGAGTAGCAAAGCAGAGGACTTACGAAGCCAGGGGGCTCGAGAGGCCTCGACCCAGAGTCCAATGAGATGCAGAGGGATCCCGAAAAGCGACGGGGACGCCACGAGCGCGTTTAACGACCATGGCTCCTTCGCTGGCCTGAAAGGAAGATTTCCCAAAGGGAAAGCAGGAGGGTGAGAAAACAAACACAGCCCGGGGTGCGCACGGCTGCTTTGGCACCAGAGAGGTGTAGATATGAGAGCATGGAGGGGATGGGGATGTCAGGTAACGGCCTCCCCTGCCCCGAACTGAATCCACATTCATATTTAACACTGTGTAAACCCAAAAATGAAGCAGTTTGTTGCTCCCATGAATGTGGCCCGTTGGCCACAGGGTGTCTGTGGGGTCCTGGGTTAATGGCACGGCCACCTCCTGCATGACGTCCTCCTGCTCCTTGGTGTCACCACCCACCACAGGAGACCCCTTTTTGCCTGTGAACACAACCAGGATTGGGGACACATGAGACACCGCAGCTTGTCACCCCCTCCCTGTGACCGCAGGTGACCATGGACCACGCTTGGCATCACTTACCCCCCAAAAAAGGGTTAGTTCCCATGATTATGGGGCACATTTCACTTGCAAACTTTACACAGAGCAAGGAGACTGGTTCAGAATAAGACATAAAAGAAAGTATTAGTGACTTTTTGGGTAAAAAAAGAGGTGTCCCCTATTAGATGTCTCCTAAAAGGGCCCCTTTCAGGTCAAAACTTCACACCCAAGAGGTGAAGCGATGAGGTCCTGCACACAAGGGGACGCTCCTCTGATTTCCTGGGGGAAGCCAACGGCCAAAAGCAGCTCCTCATTATCACCACCTCCTGATTACTCCCGTTTCTCTACAGATTTCAACACAAAGCTGCCCCTCGCAGGCCAAAAAGCGACGCTCGGCGGGGACTGCGGCACCGAAAGGCAAGGGGCTGAGCACAGGAGCGCAAATACACGAGGTGACAAATGCAACTTGGATTTTAAACAGCTCGAGCTAGAAAATGACCTTAATTTCGGGTTATCTGCAGCTGGATTTTGCTTTTTGTACTCAACTGCCCGCAAAAATCCACGTCGCAAAGGCAGCTCGATAATATAACAGCGGTAAAATAGAATAAGTTGGATGCTGACACGATAAGCAAGGCGGGAGCTGAAATCCAGACGAGTTGTTTCAATTCTGAGCAACTTCGTGTCCGAATAAATCAAGGAAGAGAGGAAAATAATTCCTCCTGGCAGCCTGGCTGTGTATCACCATTGATTTTGAAGAAATGTAGAGCAAAAGGGTCAGGGGACGAAAGACAGACCTGGCTAATGGTATCTATTGCATCCCGGTGCTATTTTGGGAGTTGTCCTCTTATTTTTGTGGTGGATTTTAGTCTCGTCGGTCTATGTGCCCTCAAGTAGACAATTACACCAATGGACTCTTGGCAAGTGTGCCTCAAAAATCTGCTTTGAGTGCCATTTTAGTGATGGAGATCACAGGATCACAGAATGGCTCGGTTGGA
>NW_010156204.1:0-3185 GCF_000695765.1 Mesitornis unicolor
TTTCGAGGTCCCTTCTAACTTCTAATATTCTCTGTGATTCTGGTGGATTACGGCGATACTCCTGTTAGCGTGAGACAGCCGTGTGGTCTCATGCTTACATTGCTGAGCAAAGCTCCAAAACCTCGGTGGATCATATTTTAATGCTGAGCTGCATTGTAATTTTATTTCTTCCTTTAATTTAGAATGTACTAATTGTCTTAGGAACTAAAAAATCTGCCATCATAAATTTGCTGCCCCTGCCTCATTTGACTAACCTAAACTGCAGTTCACTCCTTCATGTTCCTGTGGATGTGGGTAATGTGGCATGTTGAGGGAACCAGAACATTTGTATCGGGGACTGTGAGGTGAGCAGGAAACATGCATTTTTATTGCGCACACAAGGAGAGAAACCTCGTAAGATTCATGTGGTCTCAAACCAATTATATTCCCTGTGCAAAAACCAGGCCTCAAGCAGTGCAGCCTGTATCTTAAGGCAATGAAAGTAAAGCAGCAGCAGCATCTGTAATGTCCTTCTTAATGGGATTAATTAGGGAGCATGTGTATGGACATAATCCTAGAGACTACTGTAAGCATAAGTGATTGTAGAAGAAGGGCAAAAGAGTGTGTCAAAGTCTTCAGCTTTATTAAAAGATCCAGTTATGTGTATGCATGAGCTTGGAATGCCAGTGTCCAAATATTATGGTTGCACAATCACTCTGAGTGCTGTACATCTGCTAGCTAAATAACAGTGAGATACTCGTATTTACAATTTAAATTGTAAATTGGCCCTTGCTCTGCCAGGCTTGGCTACTTTCATTGCACGTTACTCATCCAGGCAGTTGGTGCCTCGAGAAAGTCTCTCCCCAAGACTTGCCTTGGAGGCTGCAGGACCATGTGGAGACTTTATTTGGAAAAGCAGGTTAGAAACACTCTCTGAAGGTCTGAACCAAACATCCTGTCTAACTCAGACTATTTCCAGTAATGCCTTTCCCAGTCAGGGCCAGATGCTATGCAGTGATACGACCTCCCACCCACATACCTGCTGGTGGCTTGTGTCCCATCCTGAGCAGCCCATTGCAGTGGAGCTCCCAGTGCTACAGGACTTCATTGAACCACATTGAACCACAGCCTTTCCAGCTCAAACAGCAGTTGGAGATTGACAACCGAAACAGTAACATGCATGGTGATGGTGACTGCTGTGCTGCTGCATTCATGATGTCTGTTTTCTGCGGTGCTGAGCAGGGGCATGTGGTCCCCACCACTTTGCAACCTTGGTGTGCCTCCAGGTCATTCAACACACAATGCTTCTGGGGTGCGTGCTTTTGGGGTCTGGTTTTTTTTCCAGTCCTAGGAGCAATTCCTTTGGCTCTGTGGGATGTGCCATTAGTGAAATCTCCCATATGAGGAAAGGCTGAGAGAGCTGAGGCTCTTTAGCCTGGAGAAGAGGAGACTGAGGGGGGGAATCTCGTTAATGCTTATCAATATCTAAAGGGCAGGTGTCAGGAGGATGAGACCAGACTCTTCTCGGTTGTGCCCAGCCACAGGGGCAAGGGTCACAAACAGGAGGCTCAACCTAAACAGAAGGGAGAACTTCTTTACTGTGAGGGTGACAGAGCCCTGGACCAGGCTGCCCAGAGAGGCTGTGGAGTCTCCTTCTCTGGACACATTCAAACCCCCCTGCTCTGGGAGGGGGTTGGACTGGATGATCTCCAGAAGTCGCTTCCAACTCTGACCATGCTGTGATTTTGTGAAATCTAAAGTAATTGCTGTGCTACCTGTGATGACAAATCAGTGATGACTCCAGTTCCTCAAGCTGTGCCCCTTCCCTTGATTATAAACTACTGTAGGTTGGTGCTCAGTCCACATATAAATAATGTAGGGTATGTTTGCAGGCACAGGCAGTCATTAGAAGTTAAAAAGAAAGTCAAGCAGAGACGTGGAAACTCAGAGTATCCCAAATTACACCTCCTTGTGCCGCTGTCCAGGAATAGTATCACAGTAGGTTAGGCTTATTTATATTGATTTTTAGCAATGTGTTGCATTTCTGTTATTCTGGAAGGGTGGGAAACTGGCATGTTCTGAGATTGTAAAAACAAAAAAGCTTAATTGCATTTGTTATGGAGACAATTTTGTGTGGAAGGGATGGTGTCCGTTCACTACTAAACATTGTGTTGTCCCCCACTCTCTATCCCTCCCACCCTTTCTCCTAGAGCAGTTTACAGGTATGGTTTCTGAATGGGGGAGCTGGAGCAGGTCTGTGTTCTGGCACTGAAATAAATCTGGCAAAAAGCAGCCTGATCACAAACTGTCCATTTCTGAAGGCAATCTCCAAAAATGAGGAAATAACTCCTAAAGCATCCCAGTGACCAGCAAATGTGTGAGTCCAGCTTACAAACTGGTAGTCAGAGGCTCCTGATGCCGTATGCCTGAGGAAGCTGCACTGCAGCTTTCACGTGTATCAGCGTTACTAACTCTCTGGTAAGTGCAGAGCCAGCTCCATCTGAAGCTGGGGGATGATGTTTGTGCTTTCATAACAGAATTAATACCTAAAATTATGTTTCAGAATACACTCGAGGCATGATCTGTCTTTCAATGTGTGAGCTCTATCTTAAAATTACAGCTAAGCCTCTGTAGTTTAAGTATCTAAGTGAAGGTTTGATTATCTAGGAAGAAAGAAAGAAAAAACCTGAAGCATATGGTACTGAACAGCAGGTTTTATCTCAGTGGATTTTGTTCATAACCTCCTTGTGGAACTTAACAGAAAATGAGATCTCTGCCACTGAATTCTTAAAGGCATTAGAAAACACTATGGAGAAGATCTTACCTTCCATCAAATTCCACTCCAGTGACTTTTAAAGAATGCAGCTGTTTCACTCTTTTTGAATGCTTTCAGACTTTTCCATAGGGGACGTTTCTAGTTTTGCAAACAGTTTCCCATCAACTCAGTGAGGATGGAAAAATAAAATAAAATAAGAAAGGCATTTTGTCTTGGGGAAAATCTTGTGTGCTCAGCTGGAGCCCTTTCCTGTAGAGCTGCTTTCCCAAGGCCCAGGGAGCTACTGGAAGTTCTCAAGGCTGCTCCGCTGCTCTGTGCACTGTGGGCTCAGGGATGATTTCCCTGGGCATGGGTAATGCGGCTATGTTGTGTCTCATGTGCAGGAGTAATGCTGGGGCATTCCCAGGGCTAAAGTCTCCAAGGATCATAG
>NW_010156205.1:0-7620 GCF_000695765.1 Mesitornis unicolor
GCCTCATACAGAAAGAATTTAAGGGGCTTTAAGAGTTATAGGGGTCCAGCATTTACCCATTGCTTACCCCGTCCAGAGAGGAGCTGAGCTGCAATAGCTACCACTTTAAATTTTATGGCTAAGATATTAATAGATTATTATAACAAATTTTATGTCATTATTATTAAACAAAATAGAATAAACATCAGATTTAGGCAATGCCAACATCTTCTTAGCGGGAAAGAGAGAATCTTGTTTCCCTGATGTCTTGTTTTACTCAAAGCCCATGGACAAAGTCACTAAACCATCATTTACTGCACAAGAGTATATGGTCCTTAGAGCCCAGCGGAAGCTGCTCAAGACAAAATAGGTTGATCAGAATGATGGAGAGAAGATAAAGGCAGCAAGACCTAAGATCATGCAAGGCAATGATTTGGTGCTGGAAAAATGGTTCCTAGAGTGGCAGCTCCTCCCCTCTGGATCTGCTTCGAGCGCAGTATGATGATATGCAGTGATATAGTTATCCATGTCCTCCACGCACAGTTTTAGATCCACCGAAAGCCAGATTAGTGCAAGCTTTTATTAATAAGGTCTGCCAACATTTACGTGCAGCAAGTGTGTGCCTATCTGCAACTTTTATCTGCTAAGACACATCTGGGGCTCTGGGGAAGTTTTACTCTTGACATCTTGGCAGTGCGAGGAGATCATTTTCAGTTTTATCATATTCTTATTATGAAGTAAGAGCCATCTATTGTAAGTGGCTTTATAGCCAAGCACTAAACTAGGAATTTAAAAAATCCTATTTTATTTTCCACTAGACAAACGCCCTGTTTTCTTTGTTTTTTTGTCTTGGGACTTGGAACACAGAAGGAAAATAAATGTAATACAGTTTCTGTGTAGTGTTGTCTTGCTTCTTACGGAGTTTGGATAATTTCATTGGGTCTTCTCCCAGTTCTTATCTACACCAACAACTATAACATCGCCTGTGGTATCCAATTGCTCCATGGTCCTAGATTTGAAGAAATTTCTTAGCATGGATTTTGGTAAATGCAAGCTATTTTAGCTTCCCCACCTATGCGTGTCAGTAAAATCCCCTAAATGCAAGCTGTCTCCTAAGAGCATGGCTAGGATGCATAGTCCTGTCTACAGTAGCCTTTATAAAGGATAGATTGCCACAGGATCTCTGTGTCTGAGCTGCAGTACATTCCAGGAGAGTGCTTGGGGGGATAAAAGACACTAGTGGGAAGCTCGGGGTCTTATGAGAAATCTGGAGGAACTTTCCCTAGCTCCTCTTAAAATCATTCTGTTGTTGTTGTATGGAGTAGCTGGATTGACTGGGCCAGGGAAGAAAGGGGATGGGCTCTCCAAACTCTGGTTGAGGGCTTCTGTAGGAAAGCAAAGGGTTCTTTCTCAAATGATTTTTTTTTTCATTTTTTAATCTCTTGCTGTAATCGGATATTGGAAATTACATGTACGTGGAGATTATTTTTTGTATGCTTTAATAGTATTTACCTCTGGGTTGTTTGATTACTATTTTTTTATGACTGAAAATTGGTTTTAAAGTTTTCTCTTTCCTCCTAATAAAATTATGAAGGTTTAAGTTCTTTTATTGTGATATTTCTCTTTATTGTAGAAGAGAAACTGTAATAGGAGGATTTGGCCCAAATGACTAGCTTTCCAAAGCTTCAATATGCAGCTAAATCCCATAGCCAATATCTGTAGAGGGGAATATACCATGATGGGTGTTTTAAATCCGAGTAGTGTAGAGAGATGGCTGAGTTGGGGGGGTAGTGGATGGGATATGTAGTGGCTGATTCCTGCATACATAAGCTGTTTGAAACGTTTTCTTGCCAAGAAATTATAATTTTTTTAATAATGATCTTCAGACAAAAAAATCTTTTTGTTTCTGGACATTGTCTCCATTGGGTTTCACCTGACACAGTGCTCCGTCATCAACTCATCATAACGCTAACTCCTTGGAGCCTCATCAGGAGAAAGCCAGGATACCAAACCGCTGGAAATCATCTCCACATTGCAAAAGAGAGGGGTAGTCCAATGGACTATGTGACATGGCAGATCTTGAAAGCATAGTACATCAGGGAAGGAAGGAGTGCCATAAATGCAAGGGTATTTGGCTGTTATTTTTAGAGTTGTTTGACTGACAGATCACCACGCAACAGTGATGTGTATGGGGAGAGCTAGTGAAATACTGCTGGAGATGGTTATAGTCTGATGTAACTCCACTGTGATGACAATTCCCTGGCTCTCAGCAGTGTTTTATCCCTGACATGCAATGTTCTACAAGTCAGCTTGCTTTTGTTTTCCATGGCTTGTTTCTCTTTGCTTTTCACACCATACAACAGCAAGCAAATGAAAAGGATCCTTTTATGAGATAATGAATGTCTTTTGTGTTTTTACATATTCTGCTTTGGGTAGAAAAGAAATACACTGCATGAATCAGCCTGTGGTTGGCGAAATGGGTACCCACAAATAAAAGGACACCTAATTTAAAACAAAGTGAGACCCTATTCCTTTCCACTGGGAGACTGAAACAGCCTCTCAGCTTGGGACTTCTTTGCAGTGGGTGGGTCACTGGTATAGAAATCAGCCCTTTTCATGCTCCCATTTTACAGATCAAGCCTGACTCACTTAGAAAAGGCACAACGTGCCCAAAGGAAGATACTGCTAAAGAAACATACCTTTTTCTATGCAGGCTCTGCTGATTTCATCAGGCTTCCACCAGGACTCCTGTCCACATGGTAGTCCTATAGCTTGCTGGATAAAACTGCTTAAAGCATTTTGTTCCCAGAACTTTCTATGTCCGCTGCAAGATCGAGCCCTTGTCCTTGTTTTGATGCTTTAAGGAATATCTAGGTCTTTTGCTGTCATTCTGCAGAAGGTCAGATTTCATCCCCTGTGAGAACACAGCTGCATTCAGGGAGCTGCTGGTATTGCATTAAGTTGGTCAGTTTATGCTCTCCAGAAAGTCCATCCCTTTTCAAGGGTTTAAATCCAAGAGGAAATTCCACTAATATCAAATAACATTACAGTGTAGGAAGAATAAGGATATCTTTAGATGTACACTCTTTGTAGAAATAACAAACAGCAAATACTGAAGTCATACTTATTATGCGAGTTCTAAATTAAGGAGTTGCAAGAAGGAAGAAAGTGCATAAAATATACTCCATAATAGTGAAATGAAATTAATACTATAAAAGAATGATGACAGACTTGTTTTTAATTAAAATAACACCTGTTGGATTAAGTTTCAAAGAAGTGATCAAAGAAAATACTGTAGCACAAAACAAGGCACACAGTAAGTGTTTAGTAGATCAAAACATTTAAAAATGTTTTAGAGAAGTATGAGATGTAAAAAAGGGGGGGAAAAGTCAGGGATTATGTTGGGATTATACTGAAACTTGACTAAAGGACTAGCACTCCTGAACAAATAACATTACATTAAACTAATTAGAGTTCAGAATATGAAATTGTTAAAGCTTGCTATCTCAGCTGTTTCTTTAAACTGGAAAAGGGATTAATCCATATTATAAAAATAGTTAGTGGTTCAGAGGGCAGAAGCTATAAAATAGTGCTGAAAGTTGGAAAAACAATAACAAAATCCACAAAAGTGGAGCCTGAAGTCCCAGCCTGTGGAACCCTTGGGCAAGTGAAGAGCTCTTTGTGCAAGTCCTGTCACTGGACTTGGGTGCACTGCTGCTATCAGCAAGGTGTACGTGGGATGTACCCGAAATCCAGGATATTTTGTCTGCAGTTTAAGACCGAGCAGTTTAACTGAAGTGAAAATCATTGCAGGCAACAGATTTCTCTGTAATCGGAGGGCATTCTTCCCTGCTGTTGTCCTAGAGACAGCCATTTGTTTTTATTATTTTAAATTTTCTCTAAAGACTTGTGCACTGTAAACTTTCCTATTTACTAAAGATATCTAGCATTCAGTTCTGATGCCTTTCAAGCCCCGTTTAAATCAATAAGGATTGTGAATGCCAGAAATTCATGAGGAGAGGACACCAGCTCATTGAAATTTGTGGAGGATGTTATGGCTGAGTGCTGGCTCCTCTTGCTGGTGAAAGATGCTGAGGCAGGCAGCCAGCTGCTCTCCCCAGGAGGGAGTTAGTCCCTGGATTGCAGTTTGGGAACGGCTGTCTTAAATAATTTTGTTCAAATATAGTCCCTTTTATGTTCTTTCCAATTCTCTGTCCCTCTCACAATTACCATTTCACACGGGAAGCATGTACCCTTTCTTCTTGTTCCTCTCTTTTTATCGAGCTGGGCTGTCAGTGTTTTACTCCCATTGTAATGGGAATGCACACTCGAACACATATAGGTACATAAGCATACTGTGGCAGAGCGAGGTAGCAAGAAGTACATTTGATCTTAAGCTTCTAGAGTTTGCATAGCAAATACGAAATAAGACTGTGTTGCATATAAATAAGCATAACTTAAGTCTACGGAAAACATTTGGATCAACTCTTGGCCATTAATATGCATTTTACTTGTTTGGTTTTTTTAATATGCATACTACAAGAGACATTGGGAAGGTGATCAGTATACCTGATAGAATAAAGGCATTTCTGACACAATATATGTGGCAATTATCTCTTTCCTAAGTCATTTTCTAGCTGGCTGGTGGAGCATTTTGCTATTCTGTTTATCACAGTTTAAGAGCTGATTTGAAAATCCCAGCACTGCAGTACAGACACTATACTGCAGCAAACAGATGGCAGAGAACCATCAGCTATAATCTGCGAGTAAACAAAGACAAATGAAGTTTGGTATTGAGTTTTGAAGATGAGATGTAATCATGTTACAGAACTGTAAGAAAACCATGAAACATTGTATTATCCTGCATGTACAGTAGAGAACATGCTATTTAATCTGGCATGATAACACTGTTTCTTGCTTCATTACTGAAACCTGTAACTTTGGTACAGTAGGAAAACTGTAATGTCTGATCAGTTAGGAAAAGGGGAATAAATTGGTTACATGTGTTTGTTTTTCCTTTGTGAAATACATAGGGCCACTGAATGACAGACCTGGTGAAGTTTTATAGTGAGGAAAAACAACACACAAAGGGCAGGACCGTGTAGCTCTTTGGAAGGCAGAAAGAGAATACTACTGTTTTGGAGAGAGACAGAGCATTGGCTTCTAGACTAGCAAGGATTATATTGTCTTTTCTAAACATAGACAAAAGGTGAAGAGATCACACAATATTTGTTTTTCCACCGGATGGTTTATTTGCATGTGTTCAGGGGGGATTCTCCTCCACTGGCAACACGTAGTATCTGAAGGAATTGCAGAGGAGTAGTGCAGTGCTCAACACTTTGAGGTCAAGGAGGTGAAAGCATGCTGAAAACTTTGCCAGGGGGCTCGAACGTTTTTGTAGTTAAATGTGTTTACTTTAGCAATGATAGAAGATTTAGACAATTACCCAGCAACCTCAGACAGCATCTTGTTCAGAAATACTACATCTCATTTTGATATTGTCACTGGGAGCTCAGTATTTCGAGTGTTTTCATTCAAGTGTTGTTTTAATCGGATCTGATATAATTAGGAGTTAAAGAATGGTGGCTGAAGTGATCCAGTTAGAGGAGAATAGCTGGAGGTTGTGGAGACAAGAGGGAAACTGTGATGCTTTCATGAGAGCTCAGTCCAGGACTGCATAGTTTTTGTGGCTGCTGATTCATCACAGCTCCGAAGGGCATGCATTTTCAAAGATTCGCCATATGTTTTCAAGGAAATTGGTAAACAACTTGCTTCTTTTGGTCTGCATGCTGGCACTGGAGCACTGTAGTATAAATCCTTGATTCTTACATACTCAATAGGTCTTTATTTTTGTGCTTCAAAGGTGACCCTGCTTTTCAGTTCCTGAGTTGAGTGGTGTGAAGCAAAGGTGTTCGCAATGCCTCTTTTCTCATTGCCAACTGTTTCACTTTAAGGCACTTTTAATTTCTGTTACACCTTCCTTTGTTCACTTTCTATTTATTTTTATGTCTTCTCTTCACTTTCATCTCCCTCTTTATAACTTCCTGAGGGTGATGGTGCTTTTTTTTTTTTATTCCTCTCTTCTCTGAGTTCTGTTTTCTAGGTTTCTCTTACCAGTGTAGCATGGGGTAGTTATTCAGATGTTTTCTGCAAAAGCCAGTACTTCTGTTTGTCTCAGTCTTGTCTTGTTTGTCTACAGGAGGCAAACAGGCGCGGGAAACTAACTAAAAAGTGAAGTGTCCTTGCTCAGAGGGAAACATTGGGCTCACAGTATACAATATACCTGTGTTATAATGAGCTGTGGCTAGGATACAGGCCAAAAAAAGTGTGGAGCATGAAGTGCATGAGGACAACTTGCATACACAGATTTAAAAAAATAGCAGTCCAGAAATCTTGCTGGAACAAGCTTTCTGCTAGTTCTTTCAGCATTTCCAAATTTGCCTCACCTAGCAATAAGTCTTTCTCCACTTCTGCCTCTAGTATTGACTGAGGCATGTGTAAAGTAAAAAAATCCACGCCTACAGTGGTGGAAAGAGTATAGGTTTGGGCCTGAGAAGAGAGAGAGATGCAGTGGAAGAAGCTTCCTTTGGAGCTGGTTTGCTCTCTCCTTCATGTGGCTGCCCTAAAATATCAATGCAATATTCTGCCAATTAGATGTTCTAAGTCAAAGGGGGATAGATTAGCTTCTGTGTATGTGAATGTAACATGAATATATCAACCCTCTCGGAAGGTGAGAGAGACTGACTCCTGTTGAGTGTGAGAAATTGGTGAGAGTACTAACTCAAGTGTGAGAAACTGAAATTCTATGAGGTTTGGGTAATGTGTCTGTACCGCCAGTGTGTGTGGCTCTAAACTTGCCATCTGAAAATTTGCCACCTTGTGCATGGGATGCTTGTTGGCCTCAGAGCGGGTTAGGTGCATTCCTGGGATGCATTTTCTGACCTACTGCTTGTGGTCTGTGCATGGAGGCTGCTCCACAACTGTTTCAAAGTGCACTCCTGATGCACACTAAAATGTAGTTGTACCTCAAATATTTCCATTCTAAATTCACCTTTTTTCTCAGAGGTTACAAATTTTAACATGTTATGATGGACTAAATGGTTGTCACAGAATTCTAGTGTGATAATTTTAACTGCTGATCTGTTTGGGTTGTTTTTTTTCTTTTCTTTAATCAGTCATAGAAAAGAGAGAAGCAGTAATAAATAAAATTGCAAACCCTGGCCTGAGTTTTCTGTTATGTCTGTGTGGTGGCATGGGATGGTGCTGGGCTGCCTGGGAGCTGTAGGACAAGTTACAGCAGGAGTAGCTGTACAGCCTACACTTTGCAATAAATTATTGCTGACGCTGTAAATGCCATACGACCGATCGGCGATTCATTTTTCAATCGGCCTTTCCCACGCTGTCCGTTTTATCTCAGTTGTTAATTTAATCCCGGCAGTAAATTGCTTCGCTTCTCTTAAATCTCCCGGTCCTGCTCGCCAGGCGCGGGGGGACTTGGCCCGGGTGTGTGGGAGGACGCCGCGGCCGCTTCCTCCGCCGGTGATTGATGGCTGTGGGTGACCGGGCTGTTCAGCTCTGTCCCGGGCGTTCGGCAGACCCCTGTGGGGAGACCGAGGGTTCCCTCGGTGGGGTGCGGGGAGG
>NW_010156206.1:0-37186 GCF_000695765.1 Mesitornis unicolor
CAGGCTGGTAACCCTTAAACCATAACATCCTCCCTTAGACCCACTTTTGGGGTTGGTTTGGCATGTCCTTCCCTCTTTTGGGGGTGGTTGGGTCTTCCTCTGGGATTGGTTTGTCTTCCCCTATGAGGTGTTTTGGTTTATTCTGAAATCTGTCTAATTCTCTTCATCACAATTTTATATATTCATATGATTAGTGTATCATAAATATATCTGCTGCTCTATTGTTGGTAAGTTTTCTTCATAATGATAAGTTTGTCATAATTGGTAATAGCATATACCTATTTGTTGCTGCTAGAATATTTATTTTTACTGTATGATTGATTGCTGGTGTTATTGATTACTGATAGTAAATTTTAATAACTTGATATATATGTATATTCATTTTGTCAGTCATAGTGGTGATTTTGTGGTAGTATATCTGCTTGTGGTGATGTTTTTGGAATTTGTGGTAATCTCTAAATTCTAAATAGAAAAATTTAGAGGATGAAAGCCTTTGTGTTGTTGCATACTGCGGTATCCTAGAAACTCACAGTCATGTTGTCTACATCTCCATAGGCTGTGTAACTTTTAGGGCATTACAAAATGATGGACAAAACTCACTCCAAATGAGTAAGAACCCCATGACCTGAGGAAGGGATACATCAGCTACTGTCACCTCACTCAGAGGCCTCTTGGTTCAAGATGCTAGGCCCTTCACATTTAAACAAAATATGCATATTTGTGTAAAGAGAGCATGAATTGTATCTATTATCAGTTAAATAATATTAAATGAATCTCTGTGGCATTTAGTTGTCTGAAAATGGAGAAGAAAAATTCATTCTCATGCAGTATATACTCTTACCCAATTGCCATCAAAGTAGCTTAACATCTACATAACTACATTTCTATTTTTTTCTGTTAGTAGCTGTTGGTGGACAGGAATCCACAGAACACTGCATGGAAACAGTTTCATGCTATCATTTTCTGTTGCTCATTAATGCTTTTTAGAAAAAAGCTATAAATTATCTTTCGTATTTAAACTTGAACTTGGTTGTTCTTTAGCCACAGTAGTAAACTTACCTGTTCTATCTAAGTCCTCTTTTTTTTCAGTTGAATGCTGTCATCAGATCATGCCCAATAGTACAACATGGTCCACTGAGCATGTCTACATTGAGTTTTGGACATACAGTCTCAGAGTTCAAGGAAGATGTTTTTATGACTGAAAACTGTGCATAATTTCTTATCATACATTTTCTCAATTATGTCAAATATTTATCATAGAATCAGACTATTCTGAGTTGGAAGGACAGGATTCTTAATGATATCAATCAGGTGAGAGTATCTGTTGCAAATCTTGCATTAAAAGGCAAAGAATTATCATTTAGTTTCATAATATAGGATAAACCATGTGTAAGAATAGCATAAAATTTAGGGTTTTTATTTAGATTCTGAACTCAGGATGGCATGTTTTTAGGAGAGGAGGGAAGAACAACTAAATATATCTGATTTCTGTCTTTATGAATTAATCAGGAAACATTCCTTCAACTACAGATTGCGAAAAAAGAAGCCACATATTTATACAAATCATTGAATCACCTTCCTTTCCCTGCTGGCCACACTTCTTGTGATGCAGCCCAGGATGCAGTTGGCCTTCTGGGCTGCAAGTGCACATTGTCAGCTCATGTTGAGTTTTGCATCGACTGACACTCCCAAGTCTGTCTCCTCAGGACTGCTCTCAAGCCATTCTCCACCCACCCTGTATTTGTGCTTGGGATTGCCCCTACGCAGGTGCAGGACCTTGTACTTGGCCTTGTTGAACTTCATGAGGTTGGCATGGACCCACCTCTCCAGCCTGTCCAGTCCCTCTGGATGGCATCCCTTCCTTCCAGCATGTCAACTATACCACACAGTCTGGTGTTATCTGCAAACTTGCTGAGGGTCCCCTTGATTTCACTGTCCATGTTGCTGACAAAGATGTTGAACAGTACCACTCCCAATACTGATCCCTGGGTGACACCACTCATCACTGCTCTCCATTTGGACATTGAGCTATTAATTGCAATTCTCTGAGTGTGACCACCCAGCCAACTCCTTGTCCAGCAAGTGGTCTGTCAATCAAATCCACTTTTCTCCAATTTAGTGACCAGTATGCCATGCAGGACAGTGTCAAATGGTTTGCACAAGTCCAGGTAGATAATCTACTGTTGTGAGAATCTTCCCATCGAACAAACAAAGCAACAATGCATTTGGTTTGTGATACTTTTCTTCTTTGATCTCAGCCAAAAATAGAAGAAGAAACTGAACTGAAAATTGAAAATGCCATTATTGGGCTTTCAATTCCCTCTTCCAGACCTTGGTAAAGATTAATTAATGAAGTTTTAAATAAACTCCTAACTTTATACTCCACTGGCCCTTGATTTGGCACATTTTTATAAATTCCTATAAAAATTTCTCCTTTTTTTCCTTTTTTAAAAAATGTTGGTACCAATTTTCATGCATATCAACTTATCATTTTGAAAAAAGATTTAACATATCACAGTACCAAAGAACTTACTGAAAAGTGAAAGTAGCTGACACTTTCTTTCTACATTTAATTTAAGAATAAAACTAAAAGGCAGGTATGTTTGACTTACAATAGTGTTTTGCAAGAAATAATGTCTGAACACGCAAGAGAATACTGCTCTGAAAGTATCCACAGCAACAAGCTAAAAAGCATGCTTGCTTTTTGTGAAAATGGACACGCCAAAAAAAAATAACAGGTTTGAAAAAGCTGTATAGTACAGATATTAATTTTTATACAGCACATACCACCACTGCATTCCTAAAGTATTTTATAGAAGGAGCTTTATCATTAATAAAAATTATTTTCTTGAGAAAATATATCATACTAATAACCAAACCAGCAGTAGAAACAAGGTTACAAACAGTCAAATGCTCCTCACTTTATTCCAAATTCTCAGAAAAATTCTTAGAAAACTTTAAGTCAGTATCTGCTCAGTGTAGCTGTTTTATGTATGTCTCATATATACATATTCTTTATTTTTAACTCTGTGTTTATTTAAAATCAGTGACACTTGCTACTTATCAGCTAACTACAGAAAATCAAAGTTATAACGTATTTTTTAAAGTTTAACACCTTCCACAGTGCAGTTTAAAGGTCAAAAATTCCTGTCATGTTTAATGGCTATTTAAAAACACACACTTAGTAAGGAAGATATTTTCTTCATATTCTGTTTTTGGTTTTGTTTCCTTATCTGAATATGATACAAGATATGTAGTAATTGTCCCATGTTTCACTCTACTTTGAATCAGCAGTGACACTGAAAGACCTAAGTAAAGAAATTTTCTTGCTTAGAAGATTCTTCAAATCAACTCATCAATGATGATTAAAGCAAAACCTCAAATACTGTACTTTTCACCTTTTATCAAAAATTAAGCCATGCTATGAAAGAGCTATGTTTCCTCAAGCTTCAAGCCAGACCTTTAACAATAACTTCAGGTGAAAATTTTCTTAATTATAATATAAAAGAAATATGAAAAGGAGTGAAATGGAAGTAGGAATTCGCTGATGATTCACTTCAGACAGGCAGAACTTTGAATCATAAAAAACATTTCTTAGCCATTCATATCCCCCCCAAAATCTATCTCCTACTGAAACTGGATTAAATTTATTGATCTGTGAACTGACGTTCTGTCAGAAATTAAGACACTGCTAATTCCTTTCTAACTAAAAATGTGGAGAAAAATACATGGAGGAAAAAAAAATTCTGTAACGGATACTGATTATTTTTATACATTAAAGCTTCATACAAAAAAATCTAAGATCTGCTAAATGGATGTATTTTTTCTCCCAGCATAAGAAGTTATACTCCCATCAGAAAAATGAATTAAAATAATGACACTAGCTTTTTGGATTTATAAGAGCTATTACAGCTCAGAGAGTCCCCAAGGATTACAAATTTAAAAGAAATGCACCTATGCCGTCTTTCAGTCACTCTCTTGGGAATGGATCAACATTCTTTATCCTTCACTCTGTTGCTGAAGGTCATCTACTCTGGGCAGTAACACCTATGAAGGCAAAAACGAAACAATTCTTTCTTTTACATCATGAGTCCACGGCACACTTTCTGGCTTCTGTCCGTGAATTTATTTTTTTTGACAACAAAATGTTTTCTTCTTTCTAATGTTTTATGTTTATATTTACATGGTTGAAATAAAGTTGAAAAGGAATCACTGTAGAGAGCATATTAATCCCATACCTTATTAGGATTTTTACTTTATTTTCCCAGCATTTTGTATAACTATAACAATTAACATGAATTTGCTGAAATAATTAAGGTAGGTTTCGTTTGTGAGTTTTATCAAATAAGCATTCTGATCAACTAAAATTTTGGATACTTTGATGATTAACATCCACTTCCACAGAATTAAAATTAATGCATTGACTCTTTGGTTACCTTTGCTGCACACAAATAAAATTTTACTTTCTGAGCCCCTTTTTAATATACAACCCTCTTTTCTAAAACATATTACATAAAGAGTTTACAATATGCTAAATAGACACCTGTATTGTTTACAGCTTTTGTAATATTAGTCATTGAAAATCAAATATTTTCAAACAAAATCTTCATTGCTCTCTTGATGTTGCCAATGTATTTTATCTTTTTTTATATTAGTACAAAAAATAGTGCCAGCAGTTTTTTAAAGCTTTTAAATGCTGATTTTTTAATACAGTTTAAATATCTCTAATTAGTTATCTGAAACATGTCTGAACTCTATACAGCAGTGATGGTAAAAATTAAATTGATTGAGTAAAAAATAAAAATTACATTAATTTTTTGTATTTTATATTTAGTTTTCATAAAAAACTTAACAAATTTATTGAAGAACTTCTTACAAATACATATAGTAGATTACTTAGATAAGTTATAAATAGAAATATCCATGACAGAAACCACATTGAATGATTTACACTTGCTTTAAGACAGAACACAAATATTTCACACAAGGAAAATGCATTCAAAACTCTGTAGCAAAAATACAAATGTAAACACTGAATGTCACACTGAAACTCATCAGATAAGACCCAAAACAATCCCATCTCTTCTCAGAAAATACATACTTTTACCCTCACAACTATTTAATCGGTTTGAACAGACAAACTTCTGGAAACAAAAGTGCTGACAGTTCGTGGCTAGAGCTAAAACCTTAAACAAATTATATTCACAGTAACACTATCTTAAAATCTCAGGAGTTTAATCCTTTAATAAGGAGTTAATCTGAGGAGCATACTCAAATAATTAGGAATTAATTATTGAAATTCTAAGAAAATGAAAATGCAAAGCTGGCAAGATTTTCAAAGAAGCCATAAAAAAAGAAAAGCCATAAAAAAGAAGCCATTCTTTTTCATTTTTATCAGTTGGACTTGTACTTCAGTTATTTAATAATACACTATAATTTTCTCCTTTATTTTGTCAATTAAAATTCAGTTACAATTCTTTTATAATACACTGTAAAATGCAATATAGTACGTATATTCCAAGAACAAATGACATTTAGAAATGCTGGCTTTCACTAATAATACATATTCAATCCTGAGTGAATGAAACAGAAAGATCCACAACATTGTCTGAAGATTAATAAATGGAAGTATTATGGAAATGAATTGGCAAGGTTTTTCTTTCTGTGTGAGAGAAAACATAGTATATTAGATAGAACAGGAGAAATAAATTTGTAGCAGTGTTATATGAGTGTGTTTTAGTTTACCCAAAATACTTACATTAATTTAACCTAATTTTATGTTTTTCAAAGTTCTAATTACACAATTAAATAGAGTTTAGGAGATACTATTTGTTATTAGTCAGCAGAAAGGGACATGAGGAAACAGAAAGAGTGCCAGAAGAGAAAAAACTCAACAGGTATTTTTCTAATAATATCACAACAAGCCTTTCTAGCCTGCAGTTTAGGCTAGAAATCAGATTACTGGTATTCAGCACTTTCAAATATTGGAAGCTAACCTACATAAGTATCCAGCTTCAAGCTTTGGCAAATAAACCCAATTCTGGTTAGGACTTAAACAGATAACAAGAGAAGGAAACTAATTAGATATTTTGAGAACTAAGTGCATCCAAAATTTAGACACTTTTAGAAAATAGTTTCATAAAATAATTAGTGATTATTTCTACTATATAATGTTATACCTTTATAACTCTCAAGAATCTGGAAACTGGGGTAACAAAAGTGGTTTACTTACTCTCAGGTTCTTTTCTGAAAACTCAAATAATTGAAGATCTGGTGCTTCTGGGGAGCACACCAACCTAAACAAATATGTCTCGTGTTCTAAAACCTTCTGTATTGTGAAAAAAATTAGTTTGACTGGAAAGTTGAACTCGTTATTTTAAGTTTTTATCATATATTAAATTTCACATTTAAAGAGCATCCTTACTTGTAAACATATTGTTCTATCATGATATACTATGCAGAAAACATCAATTAAATTAATTGTAGCAAAGAGAACTTTGCAACTTCTGTATAGCACAAAGCATGCTGATTTTATTTATTCTACATGTCTTGAAGGGCTTTTAAGACAAAAAAACCATGAGAAATGTGTTTTGGTTCAATTAAAATATGGGTTGATCTGCAAGTTCCTAGGATAATTCTGTATTTTTCAAGTATAAACATTACATATAAATATTCACTCATCATCCCATTTTAAACTTAAACTCACAGAATCACAGAATCGCTCGGTTGGAAAAGACCTCTGAGATCATCATGTCCAACCGTTCCTGTCTACCCACTAAACCATATCCTTAAGTACCTCATTTACCCACTTTTAAAATACATCCAGGGATGGTGACTCCACCACCTCCCTGGGCAGCCTGTTCCAGTTTTATTAAACTAATACAGAATGTAAAGGCAAACACTTAAAAATCTACTTGGCAAATTAACTGATAGCAGCATAAGATCATCCTGCCTTATCTATGTACTGACAATATTGCTTCAGACTATTAGGATGTAGATTTAACTATTTTATCCTTCTCCATCTTAAGAAAATGTTATTTTAATGATCAGTTATAAATTAAATATTTATTTGAAGAAAATAATAATAATTATGAAAAATATTTTTTCTGCTAAAATTACACGGAAGCACTGGTGAAAAATATCAAAGCAAACAGATGAATAGAAATCAATTGTTCATACAAGTGACGTTGGAAAATTGCATTATATGGACCCATGTGCTCTCTTTCAGGGTTGTGGAGAGCATTTTCCGGTAGGCAATAGGACATGCTATTTAAAAAGCCAGACATAGATCTCTTCTGAAACTACTCTTACGCTCTATCACTATGATATTGTCAAGCTTTTGCCTGCAGTGTAAGGCCCAAATTTGGAAAAGAGTGTTCAAGAGTAGCAACAAAAGTGTTGTAAACTTTACTTTGGTCGATAGATAACAGAGAGAACATACTACATTCCTATATAGTGTGTTAAAAAGTAGTTAGAGGGATATGGGTCTCAACAAGAGTTTTATACAGTTGTGTGTGTGTGTGTGTGTTTGTGTGCACATTCACATGGAAACATGTGTGTTTGTGTACACTGTACCAAACAATTTCTATTTTAGCATTTCAAAGAATTTAATACTGTCACAATTAACTTCACAATGCCAGAAAAAAATATACAGCTTTCCCCTTTACTTATGGAGTGTTAAAATTACTTTTAACCCTTTCTTTTGATTATTCTTGGAGAAACAGAAGAAGAACAAAGCTATGAATTTTACCTAGTCATTCACACACAGGGTAACAGAGTTCTGGCCAACTCCAGAAGAAAGCAAATTTAGAGGAAGCATAAGTCGCAATGATATGCCATCTTTCAAAGTGGAAGAAAATTTTTTTTCATTAAAAAGTCCAAATTTATTACAACCCAGGTTAAAAAGTAGAAATGATGACTCTGTTTGCCTTTAGATATGTCCCAAATTTAAGCAATTGCAAGAGACTTGAAGTCATAGCAAAGCATAAAGAAAGTAAACAGAAAAATGCCAACTAACAGGAGTGCTTAGATGTGCACAATTTTTAGGTCTGAAGACTTATGTGAATTCATGTCAGCTCTACTTTATGAACATAGTCATAAAAGTTCTCTTTCTGTCTTGGCTTTATTTGCTTACTTTAGATAAACTAATACCAAAGGAATCCCTACTGTTCATAGGGTCTTAGTCTAGTTTAGGAATTCTGATTTATACTGTCACCGTATTGTACTGAGTGCAAATACATTTAAAAGATTCTGAAGAGAAGTCCCTAATGAACTGTATTTAGTCAGCAAAAATGAGTGCAGTCATCAGCTCACCTAAAGCAAAGAAGAATCTATGTGTATTCGACTGCAGTTGTAAAATTGATGGAGCAATGCTGATTGTGGAAAGCAAAAAATTTCAAGTATATGGAAAAAGATTTTGTTCAATGAGATTACAGATGAAAAAACATCAATGTTGTAGTGAATTTCTGCTTGTCCCTCTTGTACAATGAAATAAAAACATAGATCTTTAAGCTAGCTTAACCTAATCAGTAGTCATGGCTAAAAATGAATGAGATTTGCCATGATCTCATTAGAGGACATAACTCGCTCATTGGATTCACCAGAAAGATTGTTATTATGCTTGCAGAGTCAATGCTATGAGTTACTCTTACAATCAAGCTAATAGGTCTATTAAACTGTTTATACTGCAGATACAGTACTCCAAGGTTCTTATCAATGGTATTCATGACATAGCACTATATGAACCATATTGATTACCTCAGATGAAGGAACTTACAATAAGAATTGTTTTCAATTTTAGCTTTTGCAGCATCATTTTTCTGTGTGCATGTATTAGAGACACTTTAACCTCTTTTGTAACCTTTCTTATTTCTTTTAGCTGTTTTGCAGACCATGTGCAAGCTATCCTATACAAGTAAAACAATGAAAAGAGAAAGAAAAATTAAGATCACAAGAGAAAGCTTTTATTGATAATGTATGTGTAGCTCTATTGCTTTAATACTCCTAAGTCAAACTTGCATTTAGTGTTTTCTGTGCACCTTTCATCCTAATTTACTATTCCTTATAAATAGGATATGCTCTTTAAAACATTACTTTTCATCTATTCCAATATATTTCATCTGATGGAATATATAAATATGTAAATAAATGCTTACAGACTCATACAGAGTGCTTTTTACAAAATTTTAACGTTAGAGGGATTAAAAATGTTGGAAAACAAGTACAAAGATGTACACTTTTCATGTAGATTACTGTAATGTAGATGTGATGCAGATGGATCAACTCAAAAATAGGCCAAACCATTCAAATGGTATATATATCAGATACCATTAGCTTGATTTCTTTAGATCTTTTCATACGTCAGCAAACTAGCAAGGGCAGATGCAGTAGCTCTATAACAGCAGCTGAAAATCTCTGATCACATTTTAACCTGTTCCTTGATTTTATATAGCTTTCACATAATGACATGCCCGTGAAACGTGGCATTGATTTGCCTTTTTAAAGTATCTTTAAATTTTACATCTTCCAAGTTCCCTTTTGCAACTGAATGAAATATTGCTGTAACATAATTTTAAAGTGAAAAATGTTAATTTCTGTACAATACTCTGTTTTATTAAAATGTATGTAAGGTTCTTCCCACAACCTTTCTCTGTTCTTTTCAAGGGAGACAATGGCATTGAAAAAAGTCTCACATCTTAATTTCCATGATTAAAGAAAGAGGCATCTTATAGCCCACTTCAGTAAGACACTGAATATAGTGCAGAGTTGTTTAAAAAGTTATTTTATCCAGAAACTGCTATGATGTCATCTATAGATGTACTTCTTCATCGATATAGTATTTTTATGCATGCTCAAAGGAGAAATATTTCAAGCAAACAACCATAATTTATTATTTAATGGACTCTGTGATTAATGGAATGTATCATATTTTAATATTCCCTTAATTTTGCCTCTTCTGTCATGCTCAGAAATATTAATTGTGTTTGCTCTAAATTTCTTCACAGTTCTTAATAGTTTAGGGTTTTTTTGTTAAACAGGATCTGTGCTAAACATTTTAAATCTTTTCCTCTACATATGTATACATAAGTACAATATACTCAAAAACAGGAGTTCCAATGGAGCTCATGCCAGTGGCCCCTGATGAATGCTAGAAGTAGAATTTCTTCCAGCAAGATACTAATTTTTACTAATATCCAAGATATTTCATAATCTCTAGATCTTTGTTAGCTAGTATGGTTTCCAATTTCAACTCACCATTCAGTCCATAATTTTTCCACACATTAAATGTTTATTACATAGATAAAGATTAGGATACCTCAAGCATTTTAGTCTTCTTTTAATCTATAGAGTCCTCACATGATGGAGCTGAGTCACATTACAAAAACTCTATGTTGACACTCACAGAGTGTCAAACCAGAAATCTACTTCTATCCTATATGCTTTCCAGAAGTTTGCGTTTCTAATTTGTTTCAGTACTCCACACTGTCTTTGTTTATTTGGCGGTTGTTTTATGCCCTGATGACCCATCCAAGGAGGAGAATGGGGAACCTGTTGGTTGAAATGAAAACGGATTTAATAAAATAATAAGAAGAAACCGATATTAATATAAAATACACAAAGTTACACTCAACCCATATAGTGGCCATGAGCAATGCCCTCCAAGCAGCAAATACTAAATAGCAAACACTGTGAGCACCACAGCTCCAGTGAGAGAGCACTCATCATAAGGTGCAAGTGAGTAGGCCTCTGGAGCACAATAACAGAAGAGATGCTCTGGGGTAACAACCATCAAGGATAGAGAGTTGTCCCCAGCAAACTCCTCAATTTATAGTGAGTGTGACATTTATGGTACGGGATACTCCTGTTGACCAGCTTGGTTCAGCTGCCCTGGCTTTTGCCCCTCCCAGCTTCTGCACCTGGCTAACTCAGGAGGTTCAAGACCTTGATCACTGTAGCAACCTGCAGACCAGGGCTGGCCAAAAACTGAAACAAAGTGTCTTATCAACTGATAAGACCTCCCTCTGAGTGCTGCAGTCTTCTCAAGAATGTAGCTTTCCTGAATAGAGAACTGATTCTGTGATTCTATCCCAGTAAAGCCAGGGCACATGTGTTTTGACTAACTTGTGCTTTCTGTGTAGAAATTGCATAGAAACTAATACAAACTAGATAAGCCTAGTGATTTGAATGCAACTCAGTTTAGGTCTTATTGACAACTGAGGCAAAGTACAAAATTAAATTTCTGAAGTGATGAAGATTCAAAGAAAGAAAAACAGGAAAGCAACATTCTGAAATCTACAGGACTGTGGAGAGTCTAAGTGTATATTTATTTGGTCATTAACAGGAAAACCCCTCTGAGTCCAGTAAGATTAATGTTTCATACTTACTTCTTTTATCTCTGTAGAGAAATGAGCATCTTTCGCTCCTCTTTTTCATGCTTGCTAGTCATATTAAATGGGTTTTACATTGGGATGTTCATGTATAAAATACTACTTGACCAAAATGTATCTTCTTGCCCTTCCTGGACTTGGGGTTTATTTGTTTTCAGTTATTTTTAAACAGGTTTCATAGTGAAAGCCTTTTTCCATTATTCATAAAAATAGTTTTACACTTCAGATATGACAGATTTATGATCAAGTGTGTGTTTTACTGAACTAATTAAGATTTTAATAGATAAAATAAATCTAGCTTTATATAGACTAGTAGTACTACATCTACTAGTACTGTAGTACATAGCACTAATGATCTTCATCAGTCTTATGCAACTCTATATTAGTGACGTTTGTGTTGTCAGAAATTAGTATCAGGTTGCCCAAAACGTAATTACAGCTTTTTTCTGGATAGATGAAAGGTGAATTTTTCCTGGGAAACAGAAAATGTATTGAATAATTTGTTGTACATTTTGTTCAATTACCTTTTGCAGTATTTCAGGCAACTTTATGATTCTGCACTTAAAAAACAATATTTAATTTGTTGTTTAGCTTCAGCAGTTGCTAAATGACAGAGAAGAGCTGCTGGTGGACTAGAACTGGTATTAAAAGATTTGAAAAACAGACAATCTTAGGAAGGCAAAGAAAAAATAAGAAAGCATGGTAGCATTAGTAAAAAATTTGGATCAGTATATCTTCTTGAAAGAATCAAGAGACATGCAAGACAGGGAATCTGGCAAGGAAGGTAAATAGTAAAGTATTTAATATATTTTTTAAAAGTTTACAAATAAGATAAAGTAAAAAGGTTTTATATTTTGTAATTTGCAGTCAAAATGAGATTTAGTTACCAGTTTAAGGAACTAAGCTTTTTAAAAATTTTCACATTATAGATTGCTTTAGCCTGTTTTTTGGGGTTTTTTTTGTTTTTGTTTTTTTGTTTGTTTGTGTTTTTTGGGTTTTTTTTTAATTTTGTTTCTTTATTTCTTAAACACTTTATAGAAATATTCAGTTGGACAAAAATTAATTGCATTTTTTTCTAGGCAAATGTAATGTTAATTTTTCATGGGAAACTAAAATATTTTTAAGCAGTGTCCATTTTCTTCAATTACCTTTTGTCAGCTTTCCAGCAACTTCATGATTCCTCCTTAAACGTTCCTTATCTTTTTTGGAAAATACAATTCCAAGGACAATTTGATATCCTCATCAGCAGTTAAGCTGCTGAACATCATTCAAGGTATTCTGTAAAGAATTACACAAATGCTAGTCTGATGGGAACAGGTCTGGCAAATATGGTGGATGAGGTAACACAAGTCTCCCAAGCTGCAACAGTAGTTGGCGAGTGACCAAACGTGTATGTAGTCTAGCTTTATCACGGAGAAAAACAGCACCTTTGTGATTCACCAGTTCTGGACTCTTCTATTTTATGGCATAATTTAATTTATCCAGTTGATGACAGTACAGGACCAAATTAATGGCTTGGTTCCTTGGAAGCAGTGCAAAATTCACAATACCTTGGTAATCCCATGAGACTGACAGCAGAACCTTCCTTTGGTGAATATCTGCTTTTGGAGTGCTTTGAGGTGGTTCACCATGCTCACTCCATGAACTTTTTCATTCGTCGTTGCTTTAGATGATCATGACCTATTACGATATGTTTCAAAAATGGATCATTTTCCTCGTATTTCAAGAGAGAATTGAAGATGTCAACACACTTAGTGAGATGTATTTCTTTGAGCTCATGTGATACCCACGTATTATGCTTCCTAGTGTACCCAAGTTCTTTTAAATGGTTTTCAATAGTCAATTTTGGTATGTTCAAACTATCAGCAATCTCTCATGTCATTGAACGCTGATTGGATTCAATCAGTGTCTTTGCTCTGTCTTTATCAACTTTAATTGGACTTTCTGAGTGTGGTGCAATTTTAACATCAAAATCTCTGATCCAAAATTTAGCAAACCAATTCTGACACTGCTGTAGTTTTAAGGCATCTTTGCCATACACATTACATAACATTTTATGAGCCTGCACATCATTTTTTTCTTTTCTGAAGCAATATAGCAAAATAAGACGAAAATGTTCCTTTTCACAGAATCACAGAATCATTAAGGCAGCCTGTTGGAGTGTTTTTCCTAATATCCAATCTAAACCTTCCCTGGCACAACTTGAAGCCATTTCCTCTTGTCCTGTCACTGGTTACATGGAAGAAGAGAACAACTTCTACCTCTCTACAACCTCCTTTCAAGACAGTTGAAGAGAGCAATAAGGTCTCCCTTCAGTCCTCTCTTCTCCAAACTAAACAATTCCAGCTCCCTCAGCTGCTCCTCATAAGACTTGTTCTTCAAATCATTCACCATCTTCATTGCTCTTCTCTGGACACACTCCAGTGCCTCAATGTCCTTCTTGTAGTGAGGGGCCCAAAATTGAACACAAGATTCAAGGTGCGGCCTCATCAATGCCAAGTACAGGAGAAGGATCACTTCTTTACTCCTGCTGGCCACTCTGTTTCTGATACAAGCCAGGATGCTGTTGGCCTTCTTAGCCACCTGGGCACACTGCTGGCTTATATTCAACTAGCAGTCAACCAGTACCCCCAGATCCTTTTCTGACTGGCTGCTTTCTAGCCACTCATCCCCAAGCCTGTAGCACTGCATGGGGTTATTGCACCTGAAGTGCAGGACTCGGCACTTGGCCTTGTTAAACCTCATACTATTGACCTCAGCCCATCAATCCAGCCTATCCAGGCCCCTCTGCAGAGCCATCATACCCTTGAGCAGATCAACACTCCCACCAGATTGGTGTCGTCTGCAAACTTACTCAGAGAACACTCAATCACCTCCAGCTCATGGATAAAAATGTTAAACATAACTGGCCCCAAAACTGAGCCCTGGGGAACACTTCTTGTGACTGGTAATCAGCTGGATGTAGTTCTGTTCACCACAACTCTCTGTGCTCAGCCATCCAGACAGTACTTAACTCAGAGAAGAATAAACCCGTCCAAGCCATGAGCCGCCAGCTTCTCCAGGGGGATGCTGTGGGAGACGGTGTCAAAGCTTTACTAAAGTCCAGGTAGACAACATCCACAGCCTTTCCCTCATCCACTACACAGGTCACATGATCATAGAAGGAGATCAGGTTGGTCAGGCAGGACCTGCCTTTCATGAACCCATGATGGCTTGGCCTGATTCCCTGGTTAGTCTGCTCATTCTGTGTGAGCACCTTCAAGGTGAACTGCTCCATAATCTTCCTTGGTACTGAGGTCAGGTTGACAGGCCTGTAGTTCCCCAGATACTCCTTCTGACCCTTCTTGTAGATTGGCATCATATTGGCACGCTTAAATTTAGCTTTTGATTTGCCATTTTGAAATGGACACTAGATAAATAATCGTTAGCATAATGCACTCTCTTTTTCTAAAACAAGCTTGAACTGTGAGCTGTCAAATCACATAATGAATTTGCAGTTTATAATGAAGTTAGTTACATTTTAACAATAATATGTCCATCTATGTAAAAAAGCATGGAATTACTTTTTGTCCAACCCAATATATCCTATCAAGTCTTTGGAAGATTTGCAATTGCAGTGTCTTAGGAAAAAAAAGAAAGAAATTTTTAGAGGTTCATATAAGACCCATCTGTATGGTGAACGGCCTTACAAGTCTGGCTAAGAAGCTGTTCAACACATGTTTCTGAGCTTAATTTATCACCAGCTTTCAAGATTAAGACCATCTCAAGTTATAAAGGGCAAATGATAGTGGCTGCAAAAACATTTCTAGTTGAGCGTATAGAGCTAGTTTTGCTAAAGTTCTGATCTCTGTTAAGCAATGTAGCCCTTACAAACCAAAATGTCTATGCATGTATCATAATACATAGAGAATTATTAGCAGCGATTCATATTTCTGACTACATAGATTTAGTCTGCAACTGTTAGCAACTAGCTCAAGAAAGAAAAAAACCTTGTACTTCCTGAGTTTTGGAATAAATCTGGTGCTAAAACTGGCATCAAATTGGCTGGAGACCATGGGCCCAGCCTTTGAATTAATACTAAGAACATATAATTTCTCATTCAATGTAAATGATTCTGGACTGATTTCACTACTAAGGCTTCTTCAAGGTCTAATCACTGCCTACACTTGTAAGAATTCTCTTTTCCTTTTTTCTTCTCTTCTGTAATCCTTATTATCAATTTCCTGTGACCACCTTAATGTTTTTTTTTCCTATTAGTTCAATCACCACCAGTCATTTCTAAAAGTTTCTTTCATTTTGAATTCTCTGGGTATCACAGTATTGCTTTGCTAACCCTAGAGATTCACTTTGGGATCCTTAATATATTTGAAGTCTGCTAGAATGAAGGGCATGCTCTCTCTCTCTTTTTCTCTATTGTTACATGGTATTTTATGTGATAATATACCTAAGATAAGATTACATTATGTCAGAACATGAAATAGAAAAGCCAGATTTCAAGTTAATGATAGCTTTGGCTTAGATAAACATGAGTAAAACAGAAATGTAGAAGGTGGAAAACATTTAATTTGAATTGAGAGGTACTGAGCAGTTCAAAGAGCTAATAAAGGAATCGGGGAAAAAAATACAATTTGCAGCAGTTTTGAAGAGAAAGGGAAAAAAAACGCCATTACAAATAGTTCTGTGGTTTATGTCTAGCCAAGCAAGTAGGAAGGCAAAGGCAGGTAATAATGTGATTACTTTAGTAATGATATGCATTAGATACATTATGGGAAACAATAATACTCCCTACTGAATGCAGTCAACCCAGTTATTGATTTCTCTTAATGGTTAAAGTGCTGTTCCAAAACCAAAAAGAGATATCCTTTATTTATTCCCTCTCCCTCATGAGCCCCATCCTCACATTCCTCTTGGTTTAGAGTAGCAGACAGAGATAATGGAGTAACGTATATCCAATCTGACACCTACTGGGCCAGGCTAATGTTTCAGACAAAAGTTGCCTGGATCACTGCTGCTATTGAAAATAAAAAGTACGAATAAAAAAAACCCAAAAAAACCCTAAACTTCATTTTCTCTTGAAAAGTTGGTTAATTTAATTTTGTTTTATTTCTCTCTTCTCACTTCAGTTTTTAAGGATCGCCTATAAACATATACTTCTTGCAATGAGTTCATCTGACTGCAAATCTAGCTAAACCTCTCTTATGGGTTCCTCCAAAGCCATTCGACTCCTTACCTGCACTCCTTCAACTAATATTTAATATGGTTAGATTTTCAAAAATCTTGCAAAATACAGATTCACCAAAGCTTTATCTTCTGTGTTCCCATACCCTGTTTTCGGCAATGAGAAATATGTCTGACAAAGAGGACCAAATCAAACTGTATAGAAGACTAAAGTTTTGATCTTGACCCTTTTTTCCCCTGATGAGAACAAAACCCCTGAATAGGTAAAGAAAAAGAATAGAATTGAGTCAAAAGTCACTTGTATGATTGATCTGATACATGAGTAAAACCAAAGTATTTGTACCAACTATTTTTATTATGACTGCCTACTCACGTAAAGTTCCATTTTCTGAGAGTAAAGAGAACAAAAGAGCTCTATATCATGCTGTTATCCCTTGAGCAGATTAACTTAAACCTTTCACAGATGTCTGGAAATGTTAACAGATGACAAAGCTCTGATCAACTAGAGTAGGCTAGCCATTCACTATCCTCAACTATCAGCAGTAGGGATATCCTTATGGTGGGTGCATAACTAATGTATTTTCACATAAAGTAATAAAACGGAAGACAAGATACAAATAAAAAATTAAACATAATAAATAACTACCTACTACTAAATAATTACTAGATAATAACTACCTCATCTTAGTGTAATGTTAGTGATTAATGAATGGACCAACTCAATTTTTTATGCAAGTATGTAGCTTGGTATTCAAAATCATGGTATTGCATCTGAAATAATTATTTCTGAATCAAAAAACATAATTATATTCACCATAATCTATTTAAAATACTTAGTTTTGATATGAGCCTCTCAAGAACTGAGAACAAGTAACTGAAAAAAGAAGTCACTTCAGAATCAATATATGCTGCATATGATTCATGGGTTCCAATCTTATCATGTAAACATAATCATATTTAGAAACATAATTTCTCACAAATACTGGGTCTTCACTGTTTCTGTTGACTTCTGTTGAAAATCTTCCAATGAAATGCCTTTTTATGATCCTAGGAGCAGGCAGATAACTTTGACTGTTACTACTTGGGTCTTTTGAACGCATTCTCAAAAATTTCTTCTTATGTGTTCCCATCTCAAAGGCATGGCAATTGTTTTATAGATCATTCATGGTGTTCTTAAATCAAATAAGGAATTTCCTCCAAGGAGAGGAGTCATATGTGGGACATTGACAAAGAACCTCAAGGAAATGCCAGTCTTCATATGAAATCACACCAACCCTACACACTATCTGATCCTCTTGTGCTTCTGAGGACTGCTGTGGCTCTCACTACAAAAACTGAGTGCATGTGGAAGTGGCAGAACACATGACGATGCCAGTCCAGCTGTCTGAATTTGTAAATAAGGTTATGTAAGAGAGCAACAACAGGAGCTGCCCTTGAAATGGAGGAAAAAGCCACTCATCAGTGAGAACTGTCAGAGCCAGTCAAAGTAATGACTGCAAGCGGAGAACTGAAGTTCTAGCAATGCAGGAAATGGGGAGCAAGTAAAAAAGGTTGAGAACCTGAATAACAATGGAAGACATGAAGAGTGAAAAAAGATGCAGAAGAGAAACAAAAGCAATGAGAAAGGACGATCAAATGCAAAAAGAGAAACAAAAACTTCCAAAAAATATTCAATCGTGTTTACTGCATTTAAAAGTAGTTGTAGTTTTACGTGAAAAAGACCACACCAGTAGAATGAAAGGTGGTCATTAAACATTACATTTTACCTGTTTTCCCTCAGGACTGTAGCTTATACCCTCTTTTTAAAATATGCTACAATTATCAGCCTGCGGCTGTAATAGATTTAATATTCAGAAATTATTCATTTTCTGTGACCAGACAAAATTGAGATACTGTGGGAATGTGGAGGCCTCTCCTTCCAGTGGATTTTAACTCCTACTGATTTAGTAAACTAGATTATTTTTAAAAGTATAATTTATGCCTCCTCTAGCACTTCCTTAATTAAGAAGTATACAAAAAAGAAAACCAAAACAAAATCCCACAAACAACAGCAAACATCAGCAAAAAGGATTTGACTTGATGTCCAGCATCTCACATTGGTAATCCAGCCAGTTTCTCAGCTTTAGCCTTTGAACAAGTCACAGAGGAAGGTACTCAGGCTTTCACTAAAGCCAACAAGATGACTTGTTTCCACTGTCTCCATCCTAAAATCAACGGAAAGACTAGTATAGATTTCACGTCTTTTCAGATACACTCGTCATTCACTTACACATTGACTTCAACCATTACATTTGGCATTTAACATCTCTGCAAATCAGCTCCAATGTACAGCTCTAAAATCTGAAGAATTAAATGCTTTAGACTTGCAAATGTTCAGAATAGGAGTTGAGTCTTCTCCTTTCCTGATCACTGGTTCTGATCAGATTTCTCTGATCCTATGTCAATAACAAAAATCAAGTGAGCTGATATTCGTACGCTTCATCTGTATAGCAACTTATTCCCTGCCTACTCTCAGTATGTAATTTGGACACATTAGGAGGAATAGTATTTTTCAGAATTCAGTCTATAACTGACAAAATCAATTTAGATCACTCCTTGCATAGGAACACATCCTAAAATAAACTGGGTTTTGTGTGTTTTTGTATAACTGTTGTATAAAGAAAAGTAGAAGTCTTTTCATATCACAGGCTGTACTTTCACCAGTGTGCTTCCAACTATTGTTTTACATGTTCCCACAGCATGACTCACACTTTTTTCCTGAATGGTTAATAATTTAGTGTATATTATTGAATACATAATAAAATCTTTATCTCCCATATAATCTAATTCATTTTCACTGTCATAAAAATGAAAAGATAGGTTATCTGCTTTTGCAGTATGATAATTCTGCTGGGACACAGCAGGAAAATATTGCAGAAGAAAAAAAAGGAAAACATTTATATTTTCTTTTATGATCCACTTACATATTTAAACATTGCTGAGAGGATAAATTAACAAAGCAATGAAACACGGAGGAAGAAATAATGCATTACCTTATAAGGATTAAGTTGGCTAGTGATGAGGAGACCTAGAATTAAATCACTGTTTAAGAATCAAAATATTTTCTTACATCTTCAGTATTAAAAGGAGTTACCATTATCTAAAGGTACCACATTAGGTTCTTTCTTTTTCATTCATCTTTATTTACACCCTTCCCGGCTTTAAAATGTACCTAGATAGTTCTCCAGTTTAGTCAAAGATCATTCTTCAAAGATGAAATGTTGTTTTTATCCAGTGGTTGCACTTCCCATAATAATTCCCAGACACTTTTCAGAGGACGCGCAGAGGCCGTCGGTGCGCTTGCAGCCTGGTGCAGCACCATGCAGTGGCAGAAACGAAGTGCTGCAGCCTAACAAAATGGTTTAAAATCTGTTTCTCTGGAGACAAAACTTCACCTGGCAAAGAACACAGACAACATGAGTACATTTGAGAATCTAAAAGCTGATACAAAATACAAAGTCTCCTATTTGATAAACACAGAATTTTGTGATTTCAATAATGAAAAGTAGGTGTGTGAATATGCTCTAAAAATGCTGAAAATAAAAAGGTTTTCTACCACGTTAAATGCTTTCAGGGGAATCCATTCTGCTTTATGTGGAGAACTATGTCTATGCGAGATACGTTTTAAATAAATTTTAGGGGACAGAAGGTCATTAATTTTGTATTTTCAAGACCCTTCACATTAAAGGGTCTAAGGTTGTTAGTACAACAGTAGAAAAATCATTGTTTAAAGCAGAAAAATAAAGCATTTAAAAATTCAACCTGCAGCACTAAAAAAGTAAGTAAAATGAAATCTTGTGTAAGTTCATCTTATTGATAATCAGCAGTTTAATAAATGGGAAATTGTGCCCAAGTGAACTAACAGTTGGTTTATTTTTGGCTGTTATCAAAATCCTACAGTACCTGAAAATTTTCACACAGATACTACATTTTGCCTTTAGCCAGAAGACACTGATTCATTGGAGCAGATCTTGAGAAGCATTTGTTAAATAAATCTTAGATAGGAGTTCAGACCTGGCAATGAAATATGTTTCTCATTTTCCTGCATGCATGTATGTATTTATGTAACATATAAAAGCCTGAATAATTTATTTTGCATTCTACATATAGGGCTAATGCAAAAAAGAGCTAACGTGCAGAAATAACACAGTGCTCCTAGAAAATTGCTTAAAAAATTTGCACACGTATGCGATGAGCTGAAAACAAGAAACCTACTCAGCAGATGAATGCGAAGCAAAGTTTTTATTTTCTACCACTACTTTTATAATTATAGATAAGGATCCAACTATTTAGCCAATCAGGGTGTTCACGTGCTGCAGCACTTTCCCATCCATCATTTCCCATACTTTATGGTCTAATGTTCCAAGACTGAGATATCCTGCCACACACCACACATACCATTCAACCAGTGTTCTGGTAGAGATAACCCAGACACACTGTGCTTTGTGTAGTTTTGAACTCCTACTTTTAGACTGGTCCTGTTGTACTTACTAATAACATTGTTTATTCTTTTAAATAATGCCTTTGTATAAAACCCAGCTGCTATTCATTCCCTTAATAATGTTCTCATGGAAATCCCAGGTTTTGTGGCACCTTGGCTTGCAGCCTGTTGACATTTCTCCACACATGTATCTGCAAAGACATATGAAAAGGAAGAAATAGTGAAACAGTAATGGAAAAGGAGACCATTTCCTCATAAGAAGGCAAAGCAAGCTTTAAAGGGAGCCGAATTATGTCTGCAAGGTAAAGACCAATCTGCTGGCAGCACTTAAGTAAATCTGATTGAAAGCAGCTAATAATTCCCAAGTGTAGAAAAATTAGTCTGCTTGTACTAACAGAAATTATATTCTGCTTTGATGATCTAATTCCTGAAACATATAGCAGAAGTGCAGAACAAACAGAAAGGGCTAAAACCAACTCCAAGCGAGCAGTCAGCTGATGAGTCACAGGCTTACAACAATTTTTGGCACATTCTCTACATCTCAAAAGGCCAGTAAGTACATGCAATTCTGAAAACTTCTGTACACTATAAATCTGAACTGGAGATGAACTATAATGTGTGAACATATAACACTGCTTTGCATACACCATGACTGGTGTAAAAGAATGTTCTGTATGCTTTAATGAATGAAACCAGCAACTTGACTCTTGCAGTTATATTCAAAGTGCTATAATGAGCTGAATTTTACAAATCTGTTACTTTTCTCCTCCTCTTCACTGGATTTATTTTCCTCCTGCTTCGTGACTCAGAGCAATGATTCCTAGAAGCTGTCATGATCAGCTAAATGAGCTTAAGTGTTGGTCTTCAGCATGAGTAAAGAAACCATGACAGAGTACTACTACTGCGTGTATCTCATACTCCTTAAAAAAGCATCATACTCTCAGTAAATTCACAGTGTATCATGATAACAGTGATGTTCTGGAGATGACCTAATTAGACCATTGCAAAATGATGATTAATTCTGTTGGTGGGTGTGGTATAGCCGCCATTAGGAGTAGCAGTCGCCGCCATTAGGAGTAGCAACTAGCAGGCCATGGAAACATGTCTCAGTTCCTCTAGGAGGATTTCCATTTAGGGATTTGGATGAGTTAACAAAATAAGACAAAACATATTTGTTCAAAAGAAAACAAAAACTTGCAATGTTTAATGACTTTTGGTAATAATTTGTTAATGAAAGTCATCCTCATGTGGCAGTAGCAGCTGTTGACTGAAAGATCCAGTATCCTCATGTCAGCTGCACTTGTGTCACAAAAGCCAGTTGGACTAATATTGAGGTCAGATTTGAATCTTTTCTGGAAAAATAAAAATCTTTGTGTCTTTAATTTTTAAGAAGGTTTTTTTTAATTTTGTATTTTCACAACTAGAAATTCAAAATCAGTCATTTCTCTTTCTGCATTGCTTTATCATATCTACCTACAACATCAATTAAACCACCTACAAAAGAGTATATTATGAAAGGAATATTTCTCAAGTTGATTTACAAATTTAGAAAATGTTCTTATCCTCAGTTTCAATAAAGAGAAACAGCCATGGTGAACTATCATTGACTTTTCTGTATTTAAGTGTTTGGTTTGATAACTAAGGTTTCTGAATATTTTATAAAAAATATTAGGTCAAATTTCAAAAGAATGGGACATGATTTAGATGGAACTGAGGGAAATATTTTAAACCATTTACCAGAGTAAGTAGCTTAGTAACTTTTTCTTAATAGTCTTTCTAGAAAAAGGAAAACAGTATGGCTTCTATCTGGCTGGATATTTTCATACAGTGTCCCATAAAAATAGCCACTTCTTTCGGTAGAAGAAGAGACAGTAGCAAAAAAAGATGCAATGAAACATGGCAATGGCTTGTACTGTAAATGGATCAGTTGGGCTTGAGCCAGGTTACTAGTTCTTTAGAGGTTTGCTATGGGAGCAACTAGCTGAAAGACAGAGACTTGGGATGGAGACTTGAAATGGACGCAGGGATTTATTTTCTTTCTTTCTTTCTTTCTGACTGGGGAGGAATAAACAGTTAACAGGGTGCTTATGACTTGAAAATGGCTCTACAAATTAACAAAAATGTTGATTTCGTCAAACCCAGGCTGAATGCATGCTGATAATGAAGAACAAGTACAAGTAAGCAAATTCATTTCTGTATTGTATCAGTTATCTTCAGGAAGGTTTGGAACAAGGCCAAATTATCTAAACAAATTTTAGTGATGATGTCTGATTATCACAAACTTTTTTAAAGTCACAATGGTAACAGCTCTTAAATTAAGCATAAAAATGAATTAAAACAGTAGTCAGAGACAGAACATAAACAGTTGGTTGCCTTTTAGAAATCTTCAAAATTGCCTGATTTGACACTTAAGGGTTTCCTCATTACTGTCTTTTGTGATCAGTGTTATCCTTGGAGCTACTGAAAAGTGTATTGTCCTTTCAACAGCAGTATATTTGATTAATTTCTGAACTCAGTGGATCTGCCTTGACCACTTCACTGGGAATAGTAACCGCCTGGTCTCTCGTCAACACTTTGAGGATTAACTTGCATCACTGCTGTTGGCACTGCAGGGGCTACATCTGTAAGTCTGTGTGTCAGTGGGAGGAGTCCCCATAGCACCAGGCTGTTGAACAGATAAGGGGATTATAGCTAAATAATTCCTAATTGATGAGAGTGATGCTCTTTCTTCTTGTTTTATTTTTTTGTTGGCTTGGGCTGGTCACTGAAAGCAAGAAGAGAATATTTTAACAGACACAGAACAGCCTGATCTATTATTCTGTGACTGTTTCCTATAGTATTCTTAGGATGGGCAGGAAACACTGCTTTTTCTGTCAGGAAACTCATGCTTTCTGTCTGCATGATCTGGTTAGCTGGTAGGGTTTTTCAGTTTGTATTAAAGAGACCTTGCCTATTTGAATTTTTAGAAAAAAACCACGAACATTCTAAATCAATGGCTGCATAAATCTTGACTATTAATTTTAAAGCTCAAATGTCAAAAGGTACTCATGCCCATAACACATACAGTGTGGAACTACACAGGCCACTCCCTCCCTGATCAGCAGTGCATTTGGCCCTTTTTTTGGAAGGCACTCTGTGAAGATAAAACAGAACTTTTTAATATATGATCACATATATATTTCTCCCTCAGAAGCAATTCCTACTGCGATATTCCACTATGCACAAAGAGAAAGTGTCTACAGTTTCAATCCTGCAAGTGTTCCGACTCATGGATGATACACAAAAGCATCAGAACCGTAACATCTTATGAACAGTAAGAAATAGGAATAAATTAATTTTATTAGGTTCTCCATTATGCATTTTTGTCTAAGTCCACCTTTAAAATACTAAATCTAAAATCTGTGACCGAGTAGTCACAGACTACTCAGATGCGTAAAACTTAAATGCTCTTAACATAAAAGCAACTGAAAACTATAGGCAACCTGAAAGAAATAAGTGGCATTTCCTCAAAAGACAAACCAGCCATGACATTTTTTGTTGTTATTATTTTTATTGTCACATTTTCTCCCCCCTTTAATATATCCCTCAAGACACAACAGCACCTACCTTAGAAACAAGCTGCTGGGAAAGGCAGAGCCTATACCAACCTACTATTTAATTCCTATCTACACAGTGCTTTGCCTCACTGTTTTTGCCTTCCTGATTGAATTTCCTGCTTTGTAATAATAGCTTTTAACACCAAGAACTCTGAGTTCCGGAAAACAGTCTCGCCAAGAGATGAAGTCCTCAGCTGGGATATGAACTTGTTGCACTGAAGTGCAGGGAAAGGAGTGCGTCGAAGCAGCAACAGAGCTTTGTCTCCCTAAAATGAGAGCCAAAGTTCTTCTGTAATTAACTCTGTGCTGGCTAACTCCCTGTGTTTGCTCTCAGCAGAAGGCGATCTTGCACATTAGCTTGAAAAACAAAAGGTCTCTCATTTACCCATGGAAAAATATCTTCGGAGCTCACCGGGGCAGCGCCCACAAGAGTGCGGGTGGCTGCTTGCACGCTGCCCACAAGCTGCCCGTACGCTGCCCACAAGCTGCCCGTACGCTGCCCACATGCTGCCTGTGCACTGCACCCCATGCACTGCACCCCATGCAGCAACAACCTTCACAGCGACGTCTGATACCCTTTTGACTTTTTTTTTTTCCTTTATGACTGTTTGAAATACAGCATTCCACTGAGTGTCCAGTCCAAGAGATGCCAAATGAGCTGAGAGACAGAAGGTGCAGGTGAGTTAAGGCACTGCAGGTCTCATCACAGGAAAACAAGAGTTTTATTTTCTCTGATACCGGTTTTAGGAGACAATATCTTCTGTGCATCACTGTGTAGAGATTCATATCAACATATCAGGCTGTCTTGCTGACCTGATGAAAAAAATCAAACCCACAATAACTTTCCACCCACTAACTAGAGCTAAATTAAACCAATAATGTGAAATGCAGAGGAAATTTCTTTGAAATACTTTCTTCCCTTACTTGCACTATAGAAACCTACATTTTCTAAGAAAAACTGAAGACAATTATGATTCCAGTTGCAAAAGCAGATTTTTCAGATATATAGACGAATTTCATCAATGTGGCTGAATTGCACCCACCCAATAAATGTAAATCCTTTTTCACTCCAGGAAGAAGAGTAGATTCAAAGAGAACATCTACTCTTCCTCCAGCTGGTGTATGACAGGAGGTGGAACAGGGCCACCAAAATAATATTCACTTTTCCTTTTTAATTTTGAATTATTAAAGCCATGAGACTAATTCCATATCAAGACACCTTGTTTCTTCTCCAGAACACAGGTGCAAAACTATCTTCAAAATAATAACATTTTAAAAAGGAAAAGAGAAATTTCTTCTGAAATTATTTGCAATAGTCTCCTACCAAGTTTGTTTTCTAGTCACTTTATTTTCTCCCGCTCTGCCATGCTTTTCTCAAAATTCTTCTAAGAAAATATATTTTCCCCTTTTCTTACCTTGGTATTTTTTTAAAAATTGATTAAACATTTGTTTTCTTGACTGTGATAAAGCCTATCTTTTATTTATCTATTTGCAGGATTTGCATCCCAAAATAGTGGAAGGACACCAACTAAATAGATAAATCAATTCAAAATAAAAACAGACTGAAATATTTGTCAGAAAGGCAATGTTTTCCCACACAGTTATCACTCTGTGAAAACTGAGACATTGCAATTATTTTGTATTTTAATTTTAAAATCTTCATGCATAGAGTACAGGCAGGGAGAGTAATAGGTAATACATTTGGCCACATTTTCCTTTATAGAGGAAACATTTTATGACCTTTTAAAAAAGTGCTCCAGAATTACTTTGATTTGCTGTATGACTGTGACATTTTTCCAGGCAACAGTCTTGGAGTTTACTGCATTTCAATGTGGGAATGAATCTTTTCAAAACAAAAGAGTTGCACTTCTGTTCACATTTTTCCACTGTCACCATGTCCAGTTAAGGCCATATACATACAGTTATTTGAAGATCTAAGGAGAGTGTCTCAGATGTCTAGCTCTTAGTACTTAATGCCTTCTTTTGCATACAATTACCTGAATGTTTCCATTCTATTTGTCATTTTTGTTTACATTAGTATGGAAAGTCTAGTAATATCACATGTTCAAGATCAACTTGGATATCAGACAACAGAAGATAAAAATATGTCAATATTAAGTTGAGTTGGTCTAAGTAGAAGCAGAAGTTTGTGCTCAAACAAGAAGCATGCCTCACATGGGTCCTTAGTGGCTGTCAGATGAGCCATGTGTTTGCTGTTTTGAATTTGGAAGAGCTTCCTGCTAGAATCTGAAGATTCTTTTCCAGTCTTGCATTTATGGTAGTCAAAACGTAATGTCATATTAGCAAAAACAAACAAGTGAAGAAAAATCCTGAAGTTGGTGCACAGAAGCTGTCATAGAAGACTAAATATTGCCTGTCTTATGAGCCCTCCAATTCCAAAACTGAATGTTTTCCAGAGGCACAAACGTGTCCAGAAAACAGTCTTCCCTATCCATAAGCTTTCATATAGTCTTAATCTGAAAAATGTTCTTAATTCCATCAATCTCTATCCAAATTAGATTTCAAATGCTGGCTATTGTACTTGGTTTAATTTAATAGCAAAGAAGCATTTTTGTCCCTTTTCAACTTTAAATATTTTCTTTGGTAAAACACTTTTCAGAAAGTAAAAAGAAATTTGCTATCGAAAACTACATATATTAAGCAAAAATATATTCTGTATGTATTCATAAATTTATGTTGTTTTTCTGTTCAAAAATAACAGCTGTCTATTTCCTGGTTGTTAGTGATGAAAGCATCTTCCTCTAAAATAAATGATGATATGTAGATCATAAACAAATGTTTCCTAAAAGAGATTGTCCCAACACTGTGATATTACTGAAATGTTCTGGCTTCTGAAAAGCAGTATAGCATTGATAGTTGATGTGATATAACAGAAGTTTGGGGAAGAAGGTGACTTAGGAAAAGAAACCTAAGTATTATTTAGTATAACACCTTTAAAACCAGGAATAAACCATTAAGTGTGTGTTCAGGCAATCTTTCATGTGGCAAAAAATCTACAAAGTGGTGCAAGAGCCTGTATTTCAATATTTTATACCAACAAAATTATTTTCTAGAATTTTGTTCATATGCTTCAATTATTTTTAAGATCTCTTTTGATTGCATTTAGCTTTACTTCTGAGGGTCCACTATAAGTAATGTGAAACTTCTTCTAGATGAACTGCAGTAATCCTTATGGTGATTATTTTGTCATGACCGTTGGCTGCAAAGTGTTTTCTCTAATTCTTCTCTTTATAACAGGTGGAACTCAAATAAGTGATGAATAGTAAGATCACAATCACTACAGCGGCCACGGATATGTGTCTAACACTATATATAAATAAAAATACAATATCTTGACAATTTTGTTGTTGTCACCTCATATGATCTGCCTTCACTGTGTGAGTAAACAAATGGAAGAAATGTTTTACAAATATTATGTTATAGAAAACTGTCAATCTATATAAAATAGATGAATTAAAAATCATATACTGCTTAAAGAAATCCTAAGCATCATGTGGCTGTGCTTTGTTCATCTAGATGAAAATTAATCTGAAAAAATTCAGAACCTTTTCAGATTTCAGTCGTGACTGTAGTAACTTATTTTATGAAATACACATAGAAGTTTGGCTTTAGCAAGGGCTTCTTAAATGCTAACTGTCATTTGGCATGAAAATATGCAAGACAAGAAGAAAGAACTGTTGTAGGTTTGTTTCACTACCAAATCCAGTATAAGATATGTGGATATAAGAGAAAGCAGAGTTGTCCTACACAAGTCAGAAAAATACAGACCATAAGACAGGCATTTCTAGTCAGGTTTTCACATGCAAGACATGCTTTGTTGTGATTAAATTATTATGTAAATAGAACATCTAACTTTGTAATTCTGATTTTTCTAATTCTGTGTATCACATTTCTTTTTACAATAATGCAGCAGTTATTACATTAAAAAAGTTTTTTGACATCCTGTACTTTCTCAGTTCTTTAGCTTAAGCGGAGATATAACCTTTTATACCTAATTGTTCTTTTGTCTTTTGTTTCTCTTCATTATATTGTATATGCATTGTTTTCCTCTAGACAGGAAAAAGTGGTTCTGCCAAACGAAGCAGTTCTACAACTTTAATGAATTTTCTGGATGCTGTCCATGATTGATTTTAAACTAATCCAATTTCTTGTAAAGACTGTGTATCCTTTCTAACATCACAGTGCTTGACATCACAGCCAGTCTAAAGCATCTCACATATGAGGGATGAACAGCCTCAGAAGTACCACTGACAGCACACAGAGTCTCTGTGCTTTCCACAAGGATGTCAGGAGAGAAAAGCATTCTCTTCTGTAATGGAAGTCCATATGTGAATAATGTCTATGCTTTCAAAACTCAGAAAGGTCTCAACAGGTGGATTTGCAGTCAAATTTTGGAATCACTTACTTTGTACTCAAGACCAGCTTTTTAAGTTATATATCTATTTCTGGACAAATGCAAATGGGTGGGGTTACAAGGTGTTTCATTTATGCCTACTGTATCCTTATACCCAAAGGTGAGTTCCACAGACTCCTATTATTTGATCATATCACTCTGAAAAAAAAAGCAATAAGAATATTTCTGTAAACATCAATGGAAGCTGATTCCAGCTTGTAAATTACTCAGACAAAGATACATGAGCTCAGTTATTATTACCACACAAATAGAGTCCTTCATATTTATAATAATGAATTTAATCCTTACTTTCCATACCATATCTGTAATTGTCAAGATGATTGTGAATTCTAAACCTTTTATCCAATAGAGTTGTTATCCAAATTTGTTCCTTATGTCATATTTATTAGGCAAACTCTTTATTCCCTCATGCAAGTACCTAGAAGTACCTAGCAGTGCCTCTGCAGGCCATCACATTCTTCTATTTATTAGACCAATGGCTCCCACTCCGTGGTACAGTTGTCTTTTGCATGTACACAACAGTTTCATCTAGACCACAGTTTGCAAGCACTCTAACAAAAATGCCTTGTAAGAGAATCCTAAATTATTTTTCAGATTGGATATTCTGTGTTGAAAACCTAGTTTAAAATATATGAAAGTAGCACAATTTTTCTTTCTCAGGGTATTTTTTAACTTCATGTGTTCTTAAATTTATCAAAAGCTTTATTTCTCAAACTAGATGCAAATACAAAAAAATCTCTTATAGAAATCTAAGATTCCAGTCTTCTATTGCATGGATTATTAAATAAGAATAACCTTTAAAGATTATATCAGATTAATATATTAGAATGGAATAATTACATATTAGATGAGATATAAACTTTCAATCTAAATATCAGCATTGTGGTATACTTGCTGTTCCACAATACAGATCAGAGGTAGATCTTCTTCCAGAGTGATTTTTGGTTTTCTGACTTTCATCTGAATACAGAATATTTGAGAAGTTAAGGTTTTATCTTAAAAGTTCTTCCTTTAAAGTGCTTCTGAATCTTCTGGTGAAGCTAGATCCTTATTAATGTATTATAACATTTCTGAATTTTCCTTTAATAATCATAACTTTCCTTCTTCAACAACAGGATGTTTCACTGGTACAGGGAGCAACTTAATATAGATTTCAATGTCTTTAAAAAAGTTATGAACTAAGGAGTTACTGTATAACCTCTTGCCTGCTTTTTATTCATAGGTGATTAGGTGGTCTGGGAAGTATTGTAAAATGTCAAGAAAAGGTATTTGGCTTACATGAGGACAAGAAAATTCAGAAAATACACAGGAAATCTAAATAACTGTTTCTAAGAATTGATGGTGTGTCCGTCTTGATTTCAGTGAAAAGCCAAGAACCTTTAACTTATAATAAGCTTAAGTATAGGATTTAAAATAGCTATTTTATATAATACTATTTAAAATAGCATAGGATTTAAAATAATAAATTATCTCTCTGTCACAATATCATTGACATATCTGAAGTCACTAGAATATATTTTTGCGGTTTTCAAGTCATTCTGTAGTCACTTATGGTAATAATATTTTCTCCTTTTTGTTTGTCATTCATTAGTAGCAATCAGGACTACTTGACAATCAAAATATTTTGTGAAAAAACCACTTATTTTGCAATGATTGGAAGATAAATTTATTAATTTTTTTTTCAGAAAAAGGTGGTTATCGAAACAGATTAACATTTAGGTTATTGACATCTAATTTGACAATTTTTTTTGTTTCAGTTTTCCCCAGTAAAAATGTACAAATATCAAAATAGAATTCACATTTTGAAAAAATGTAAACAATTAATAAAAATCTTTAACATTACCAAAACATTTATCTCAGAAAAAAGGACTATTTTTACACAAGAAGTTGTAACATCTAAAATTTTTCATTTGAAACCTTTGATTTTGTTCTAACAGCAATGGAATGTAAGAAATATTATGCACTTTGTCTTCCACTAAAAACAGCTGTATGATATTTTATTGTATGGGTTGCTAACAATACTCCACTGTTGCCTGCATATGCAGCTGTATTATTTACGGTGCTATAGATACATAGCAATTTTAGAAAGAGCATTGTAAAAGACAGATGTTGGCCTCTAGTTAACTTTCTGCCTAGCACACCACTATGCATGAATCAACAGAGGTTCCAAACATAAAATACTGATTGATTTGTTTTGATACCACTCAGGAGTTAATAATTCTGAAAGGTCACTTATGGATGTCCTCCATGCCATGGAGATCTCAGGTAACAAGGAGGAGCATGTTGTCCTCATTTGTGCCCTGAAAAATAACGAAAAACGAGCATGAACAAACTTCTTTCCTTGTAAACAACTCAAACCACTAATATTTTTTTCCAAATTGTTTCCTCCTTCCTTCGTCTTTTCTTTTAAGAAACAAAGTAACAAAGTTTTTTGATCTTCTTTCACATTAAAGAGAGAAGTAAGAAACATGTTAGCACCAGCACCTCCCTACAACTGTAACACACTAGACTGGTTCACATGAAGTATCAACTATCATTTTCTGTGAGACTGAGGTAAAAATTAGGTATTATTCAGTGTAATGATGGAGAATCTATTCCTGAGGGAATGCAACCTCATATGTGTTCAAGGAAAAGAGAGAGAGATACATACATACAAAGGAAATACAAGAATGACAGAGACTCTAATGTTCTTGAGCAAAAGTATCCATCTTTATTTCTATGTACAATTTCAATCAAAACCAGTTTCTTTAGCTTCACAGCCAAAATTTAGCTTGAACAACTGCAGAGAAAAAAATTGCTATGAGGACTGAAAGACTGTTCTATTCTAATTAGATGGCTCAAAAGCTAAGTATGCAGCAGTCACTGACTTCAAATTAAGTGTCAGTGTCAATTAAGTCTCCACTGTCCCATACATGTAATTGATGAGTTAATTTGTCATCAGCACTCTCACAGTTTTAATATTTCTCCATCAATTCAAAGAAAATTAATAGAATGCAAAAAGTATAAAATCATATCCCCCAAGAAACCACTGTTCACTACCAGTGAAGCATATATGTTTAATTTGCCTTTGCTGTGGGGGTCAATATCTTTTTTCTCTTTCTTTTTTTCTCTCTTCTTTCTTTTCTCTTTTTCTTTTTGTCCTTCTCTTTTTCCCTTTTTCTCTTTTTCTTTTTCTTTTTCTCTTTTTTTTTTGCTTTTGCCTTTGCTTTTTTCTTTTTCTTCTTTGTGCTTTTGCTTTTCCTTTTTTCTTTTTCTTTTTACTTTTTCCCTTTCTTCAGTAACATTTCCAGACTTGGCATTTTGTGACATTTCCTGTTTCATATTGCTAACACTCTGACTGCAAAATCAGAAGTATGCCCAGAGGAAGGGTTGCATTCAGGCACATCAGCAGAAGTTTACATGGACTCCTTTCCTTATGGATATTTACAAGTAGACAGCTTTCATATGAAAAGGCTAGGTTGATTTTCCATTTTGGTTTTTTTTTCTCTATTGTAGTTTCTATCATGATTCACTTCACTTTGTAAAACCTGTGGCTCCATAGGATTCCTCTGGGATTCAGTCAAGCAATAACAAACCAGAATAAAAACAAACTACTGCTCTGCAGCAGGCCGTGGTTGTAGCAGGTGAAGGGAGGCTCTCACAGAGTGAAGAAAAATTAATCTTTTTAGAGTAACTGCTCTTAGTCTCTGTTCCATACTCCCTTGCTGCCTTTTGTCAAGAGTGTCATCTGGATTTCTGCAAGAAATCACAAAGGTCCCACTAGATGATACTCAGGCTATGGTGCTAATCCATTGCTAACTGCAGCATTTTTTGTTTTTTTTTTTCAGGTAATTATTGTTTTTAATTTCAATTAATGTATAATGTAAAATACTACCTCAGAACAGTTCAAGCAGTCCAAGAAATCCGTCCTCATTTAACTTCCAGGAAGGTGAGGAAATACTGTTTTTCAAATTTGAGGCTTTTTATCTCAATAATTTCTCTTATATCAGTGCGATAAGAATGAGACATTCATTCATTTGACCTGCAGAGCTATTTGCTTCAAGTCTGAAAGCCTGGCTCCATCTAGACCTCCAAATCAAGTTAAACTTTAAATCTGATTAACACCTTATTCAAGTAAATTTAGGGTTTTTTTTCCTAATCTTATATAGGTATAAAGATATTCTTGTGTCTCTGTGAGATCCAGATGATATTTTTCCATCAGATGTTTCTTATGTGGCAAAATTACTTTCTGCTATGCAAGAATGCGGTACTCTCCCTTCCTTTCCATTTTCTCCCAAAAAATAATATCATTGAAACAATTGGCCTCTTAGCTGGTTTCAGTTGTTCCAAGAAAACAGAAAAATGCTTAAGAAAAACTCAAGAGTTTTACTTTAAAGGAAAAGCATCATAGGAAAAGACATAATTTCCCAACATTCACTGTGAGAGGGAAAATGAACAAATACTTCTAGTTTTCCAGACACCTATTTAGCTTGAAAGAAAAAAAAAAAGAAAGCAACAAAAAAATGATAAGGATTTTCTTATAACCAAATGCTTGACAGTGGAAGAGTACATATCTGCAAAAAGTAACACTGTGAACCAGCTCAAAGCCACATTATTGGCAAAAAGAGGCATGAATTTTATGATTCCACTTGCTTCCAAGTTTATTAAAGATATCAGCAGACCTTACATAGCCTTACCAAAAGGAGGCGATGGAAGGTACGTAAAGGGTTTTTCAGTTTATGTGAAATGCCACCCAGCCAGAACAAAAACTTGGTAGAAGCAACATAATTTACAGTTTAAGGTTATTGTATATTAATTGTTTTTAAATTTTCCTGAATCAGCAAATGAACACGAAGTCTCTGATATATCCACCCCTTCTGATTTATCAATCATTTATTGTCAACAAGAAAGATATCCTTTCTTCCTCAGCATTCTTGGCTAACTCAAAATGCCCTATATAGACATAGTAATAGAAGTAATGTGTCCAATAAGTGCTGCCAACCTCTAAGCTTCTTGAGTTCATTCCAGCTACTAACATTTTCTGGGAAGAAGGATGTGTTCACTGGTACTTGGCAGAGTATAGAAATTCAGGGATTTATCCTTGACTATTATTGGAATAAATTAGTAACTAGAAAATCTGTTTCTTGTGATGTCCAAACATAGCAATCAACTGAAATGAAGCATTTTGGAGGAAGAAAACAATACTTTGTATAATTAACCAGATATAATATCAGTCAATACTTACATCATAGCATGCGTAGGAAAGACCACAATCCTGAAAAGGGATCAAATTTAGAGACAGGTTTGTAAGTGACACTGGATCTGCAGTACATTGATAATCTTGTTGAATCACTGATATGACTTAACTTCTCTGTGTACATTATATTACAGACAGCATATATTTTTTTTAAAAAAAAGGATATTCTGATCTATACTAATTTTTCTCTCAAATTAATAATGAAAATTACATTGAATTATCTACGTTTTTTCAAAAGCTCCCCTTTAGGTTCCAATTTATAGACTATCTTTCTAGTCTTTCTTATTGCTAAAGTAAGGAACTCTCCTTCCACTGATGTTAATCCTGGGGGTTTATTTCTAGAACCTGTATAGGTAATTATTACATCAAATCGTCTTCTGATTTCTAGACAGCTACTGAAAGTTCACCAGTCACTTTTACCATGATCAAGACAGCAGTCAAGATAACTTTCTCCATGGTCTACCACACAATGGAAAGGAGTGGCATTGGCTATTTGTTTTTTATTACATGTCAGTGGTTTCTGAACTCCAAACATTTTTATCAAAGATAAACATAAATTCTTTCACTGTTCTTCATTCTTCTTTTTACCCTGTACCTGCTTCCATAGCAGCTTTCTTGAGCATGCAAAATTTAATCTTGTACATGATGACAACTATAAAATCTAGGTAGGTTAATTTGTAGTTTCAGAACTCAAATCTGAACAAGATCCATCTTATATAATTTAGAGTTTAACCAACCTCTTTTAAACAAATTTAATATCAATAATAAAAAAATCTTATGTTGCTACAAACTCAATAAACTTGACTAAAAATAACTTCATTCAGACCTTGATGACTCATACTATTTATTTTTTTTTAACCAAAAGAAGTTACAATTGGAATGAGAATTGCAATATTACCTTGCACAGGTTATGCTGGTGACCACCCCTGGCTACAAACTTTTGTGAATGCATCTGTTTCTAAAAATGTTTTGTCTTTTCATCCAGCTCACCATCTGCTCTATCCACCGGTTGTATGATGCCTGAATCTTAGCCTGAAGTCTCTAGCGTAAGGACTGTTTTGTGCCATTTATTAAATGCTTGGGACAATTAAATTCTGACCCCTGTTGAGATCCTTACAGATTTCTATCATTCAGGCAGTGAATAATTAGAAGATCAGAAATATAAAACACTCTGTGGTGATTTCACAGAGTCTCAGACATAAACTTATTACTATGAGCCAAGTGTGCTCTCAGCAACTATGAAATAAAGCTAAAATTCTAGAACTTGCAATGCTAGAATACAGGCCAATATGGTCTGTATTTCACATCTTATGGTCTGTGATGATAACCGTATCTTGAGAAAAGATAGACATGTGAAATAAGCATCTCTCTAGAAAAACCTGAATCATCAAGGCAAAAGGAAGTGTGCAGAAAGATTTTATAAATTGAAAACATTTTCCATTATCTCTAATTTAACAGAAGAATATAATCAACAAATTTCCACATCTTGGAATTAGAATTAACATCTTGACTGAGTTTGGTAATACTGTATATCATACAAACCTGAATTGCATTCACTCTGTAGTTCTGATTCAGTTTATGGTATGAATTGTCTTTTCAACCCTAAACTAAAATACTGGTAGAATAACACAGTGGTAATGATATTTCTGAAAGCACAAAAAAAAAACCATGAAATTGAATTAATTTCTTTGCATTTTGAAGAGTAGAACTGAATTTACTTTTTGACAAATTCTCTGAAGTTTCTCAAACTTGTAGTGTGCATAGCTTAAACTGAAAGTTAAATCAGAAAGCAGCAAAGCTACTTTTGTATTTTATATTTTGGCTGGGTGCATTTCCAGATTGTACATTTAGTACAAGAGATTAGCTGAAGCCAATTTGGAAACAGGGTAGAAAGAAAAAAACAAACAAAACAAAAAAAAACGAAACAACCAACCAAACCAAAACCTAAAAAAGAATACAAAAACAGAAAAATGCTAGCAAACATGTTAATGGATGTTGGCAGGCTGAAGATAGCTAAGATGTACCTAACTGATCAGCAGCTTTGCTTCAATCTAACATCCAAAAAAGCTTTTGAGTTTTAAGAGGCTTTGGTGAGCAACTCACCCTTCATTCTTGGCAAGAGTGAGAGGAAGCATCATTTGTTTGGAATTTTTCCCTCTGCCAATGGCAATGACTCTTTGGGCCAGCATTTGGCAAACAAGAATTTCTGTTCAGCTTTTATGATCTGGCTGTAGTGACAATTGCCTTTAAACAGTAAGCACTTCCAGTTCAGTAATGTGCCTTCTGAGGCTGCTCCTGTTGCTCTATTTGGTGCAAAACATCAAATTTCATGAAAGACATCTCTCTGGGAAGGTGAATGACTTCCTTTCATAGTGATAGCATTCCAACTCAAAGTTGAGTATGGACTTGTATGTCTGCTCCTAGATTCTTTCTTCAGGCAGGCAGCTTGTGTCCCTCACAAGCAACATGAAGTCCCAACACTTACGGTTTCAAGGTTTTTTAAGACTCTAACTTCCAGAATTATAGAACTCTCTTTAAAACAGAAAGAGAGATGCTTACAGACTGGTCACACAAAATTATGTATATGATGTATTATGACTTTTAAGATTTCCAATTCTTATTACTTTTAGAATATTTTTATTTAAATATATACAAACAATAATGAAAGCCCATCATCATCAGGAAACAACTAATTTATGCACAAAATGTACCTAAATTCCCTAACTCATTGTCACGGTTTAGGGCTGGTCTTGTCACTAAATCCTGGACAAATGCACTCTATTAATCCCTCTAACTTCCCCAGATGAGAATGGAAAGAGAATAAGGGAGAGACACTTTATGGCTTGGAAAATAAAGCTAACAGATTTAATGAAA